>NW_008657663.1:43353-48191 GCF_000695815.1 Acanthisitta chloris | reverse complement strand
ATTTACTGATCAAAGTGTAATGAAATGGTTAATTCCTGATATAGCCTTTGTACTGTATGGTATTTTATTTTATTTTGTCTTCTATTGTTCCTAAGAAATAAATATCCAAATTTAAATCTTGGGCTGGTTATGCTTGAAGTGGCAGGTGTGTCTTTATTATAGATCCTGCTTACCAGCACAGACACCCTGGTTAAGGTCCCAGCTGGTGAAATCCCATTGGCCTTGAACTGGGCTTTGCATCTCCACTGCAGAAGGGCTCTGAGTGCTCCTTTGCCTGCCTGCACCAGCTAAATCCAGCACAAACAGCATCCAAACATCAGCTGCAAGTTGGCAAACAAATGGGGAGAAAGACTAGCGAGGTTTGAAGGAGAGTCCCAGCAGTGACATTTGCCCTGAGAAATCATAAAATCATAGAATCAATCAGGTTGGAAAAGACCTCAAAGATCATCAAGTCCAACCCTACTGTGGTCACTAGACCATGGCACTAAGTGCCACATCCAGTCTCAGCTTGAAAATCTCCAGGGATGGTGAATCCACCACCTCCCTGGGCAGCACATTCCAATGCCTGAGCACTCTCTCTGTAAAAAATCTCTTGCTAATATCCAACCTAACCCTCCCCTGGCAGAGCTTGAGTCTGTGCCCTCTTGTCCTGCTGCTGGTTGCCTGGGAGAAGAGACCAACCCCCACCTGACTCCAACCTCCTTTCAGGGAGTTGCAGAGGGTGATAAGGTCTCCCCTGAGCCTCCTCTTCTCCAGGCTGAACACCCCCAGCTCCCTCAGCCTCTCCTCACAGGACTTGTGATTGAGTCCCTTCACCAGCCTTGTTGCTTTTCTCTGGACCCACTCCAGCACTTCAATATCCTTCCTGAGACATGGAAAACCAGAGGCTCTGTGCTGTTCTACAGTCCTACAGTTTTGTTTAGGAGCAGCATTGCAGAGCATCCAGCTCCCTTTGGTTGAAGCCCTGGGCTGTGAGTGTGTGGCACACACAGCCTGAAGTATGGGAGTGGAGATCTGGACTTCCAGAAAGAGCTGCTCAGAAAGCAGCCACTGTCCTGAGACCCCAGAGGCACTACAGGAGCCTGGCTTGTGTCTGAGCTCCTACCTTGCCTGTCTTCCCTGTTTGCTTTCTCCTTGCTGCAGGGTAGATGTTATAGATGTCATATCTTGACAATTATTTCTGCAGCAACTTTACCCAGAAAACTGAGCATATTGGGGGTTTATAGCACAAGGAGCTGTAGGTACACAGCAAAGAAACCAGCCCTCACCCCAGAGAATGTGCTGCTGAAAGTGAAGCAGGTTTATTGTGTCTTAACACCGAGATTTGCCTTCCTACCTTCCCCTCTTTAAATGATCCACTTCCTCCCTGGCACCTATTTTTCCAACACAGATATAATTTTGTGGAACAAAATACATGGGTATTGCCCATGATATTCAAGTGTTTTTACACTAAATGAGCAAAAATCAGTCTCCTCCATCCCCCTTGCAGCTCCTGCTTAATGTTCTATTGTGAAATAGCTCATCTGAGGCATAAAATCTTCATAGTTCTTAGCCATTCAACCCTTTTGTTTTGATTTCTCATAGAGGGAAAGGTTGCTTGGAAAGCAGCACAGAATAACATTTAAATATTTGGAATCATTCATGCCTGGAAAATTCATCTCCTACAACCTAGCTCAGATGTGCTGCCTCTCTGAAGGCATTTTGGTGCTGCTTCCAGATGAGAAGAGCAGGAGCCTCTATTGTCCCTACACCATCAAGTATTAAAGAATCATTTATTTGATGGATCCTTTTATTAAGTATTCAGCCCTGTTAAAAGGTGTATTTTCAGTCCACTGTCTAAAGGGCTGCAGCTCATTTCTTCAGCAGTGAAAATCCACAGCACATGGCAGCATCCTTGTTTTCTGGCTGCAGGAGATGTCTGTGCTGGGCACGGTGCTCCCAGTGGAGCCTTCATGGCTTATGCAGAAATACAGACCATGTTCAAACTGGAGTGGAAAAATGTTGCCTTCTGCTCGTGACTTCTCTAGCTCAGGAATGATTCCCTGAAAAAGTCAAACTCCTGAGAAGCAGAGCTCCTTGTCCTGCCATGTCACCCTCCCACCCAATATCACCCAATCGGACACCACGTCATGCCCCACCAATGCAAAGGAAAACAAAAGCTGTGGAGAGTCAAATAACTCTTTTATTTCTTTCAGAAAGGCACGAGGACTGTTCCTCGAGCAATGAGCAATGCTTTCCGTTCTGCCCATACTTCTCATTTCAATTATAAAAGTAATTTCCATAGTTCACGAGGGGAAAATTTCAAGCGCCTTTCGAAACAAATATTACATTTAGTAAATGGCTTCATAAAACTTAATAAACATCCATCCAGAAGTTAATTTATTTAAAATGTCTTTAAAACCTGCTCTGCCTTATTGAATTTATTTGAACTTTAGATCAGGTTGGAGTATATTCATGAGGGTATTTAAGCAATAAGGCAACGCATCACAGTTATTATTTCAGGTCTACGTGGGTTGGGAAGTTCAAAGAAGAATGTGAAGAGATTTGGGACACTCAAGTGCAAAACCCCTCCAGAAGCCCACAGGCACAGGCACAGGCACAACTCTGAGTGCTGCTGGGCAGCCAAACCAAGGTGCTGGGGTTGCTTTCTAGGGACAAAACCATATCAGGGGAGCACACAGCAGCCAACCCATCCTCCATCAGCTGCCAGCCCAGTCCTGGGCTCATTCAGCCAAACGCCAGTGGGAAAGGATCATAGAATCATAAAATCATACAATGGTTTGGGTTGGAAGGGCCCTTAAAGCTCATCTCATTCCACTCCTCCTTCCACTAAACCAGGTTGCTCCAAGCTCCATCCAACCTCACCCTGAACACTTCCAGGGATGGAGCAGCCACAGCTTCTCTGGGCAACCTGTGCCAGTGCCTTACCACCTTCACAGGGAAGAATTTCTTCCTAATATGTAATCTAAATAGAGAAGCAGCCAAATATAATTAAAGGCCATGTCACTGGTGATACAAACCAGCCAAGCCAGCCAGGACTTTCAAGCAAGAGTAAGAGAAAGACCAAAAAATTTGTAGTGAGTGAATGCATGCACGTGTGATGATGTTCTGGCCATCTCTGAGAAGTTTTAAGTTTCATTTAAGCTTTTTTTTACTCTTCCCACTCATTTTGCTTTGAGTAAATCTGTCCTCAAGAATTAAACAATTATGTTTTCTTTCTCTTTAGCAGCTGTGGTCCCTGGTGGACTCAGCTGGGTCCTAAACTCTTTATAACCATCCTTTGACAGGCTGGGACTGTTGAGGCTGTACAGCCTGGAGAAGAGGAGGCTCCAAGGAGACCTTAGAGCCTCTTCCAGTGCCTAAAGGGGCTGCAAGAGAACTAGAGAGTGACTTTTTGTTAGGGCATGCAGTGATACGACAAGGGAACAGCTTTAAGCTGAAGGAGGGCAGATTTAGATCTCACCAGCACCTCAACATTTCATGAACATAATCAAGATGAAGTAGCCATTGTTATCAAGATTTAATAGCATTAGCACATTGCTAACAACCCAACACACTCCATACCTTCATCGCTGCAAGGGATGCTCTTGTTTTAGGGGGTGGATGTCAAGCTCAGGGAAGTTCATGGATTCACTCAAAGGCTGTAATAAAATCTTGTCGACCAGTGACTCAAACCTCAGCATTTCCAGCAGTCAACTCTGATTCATCTTTCCCTTCATTCAGCATAAGCAGGTAGTCCATGAACTATTTTAAGCCTCCATCCCAAAACATACATTAGCAAAACATGCCACTATTCAACCATTACAAAGAAACTTCTCTCTGCTTGTCAGCAACAGCAACAGCCTTGTCACAGCACTTGGCAGCTTTCAAAGCATTCTTGACGGTGCTGTTATCCTTGGTGTCTGCTTCATACAGATTGCAGGAGAAGGTGAAGCATTGTGTGTTGAATGTAAAAAATACCCAAACAGCAACAAACTCCATTAAATGAGAATGACCTTAGCAGTGCCACGGAGAACTGTAACAAAATCTGTGACACCTGACATTTTCAATGTTCCAGTTCTCCTGCCCAATTGAAAAGCAGCTACCACTGCCTACAGCGTTATTAGTACAGCTCCCACACAGAGCATGAATTCTTACAAACTTCCCCATTACTGCAATAAATCATGTTTTGGTCTTCCTTCAGACTGGCAAATGGAATAAGATCAATTTCTCTTTACCATCAACACAAGCATTAAATTGCATTTTTTGTGATCAGCTCAGAAGAATGCCTTGTGTCACCGTTGGTGTTTCCTGACTCAGAACTTGAGATTTACCACTCTCCTTCCTCTGGGCTTGAGCTGGACTGGGGCGGGCAAATGGTATGGGGATTTTTAAGGCTGGGCATCAATGACACCACAGCAAGGCAGCCAGACTGGTTCATGCTCTTGCACAGAGAAGTGAACACCCTTCCCGAGGAGGCTGATCTAGCAAGATGTGTAACCACAAGTCCATAGTCTTCTGAAATGAAAGAAAACACAAATTAGTGGAGCATTGTGAGCCTGAATGAATGGCCCACCTGCACAACTGGTAGAAATCAGTTTGCATCTGCAGAGAAACTCAGTTTGTCTTTGTAAGTGACCCAATCTAGCTTTGTTTGTTTCTCTTTCTGAGCCTTCTTTAAAAAAATAAATCATTTAGCAGGGGAAAATGAAGTAGTTCGTTATATTCACAGCTCCAGTCTTAAATGCCAGAGGTGCTGATCAGATTAAAACAGAAATCAGAGTTCATAGCTTGTGTCTGGAAGGAACAAATACTCTGGTCCTGATTTTGATTGAATACAGGGCAATAACTCTTGCTTA
>NW_008657663.1:13260-43310 GCF_000695815.1 Acanthisitta chloris | reverse complement strand
AGTTTATCACAGCATGCCTCAATGCTTTTTAATATACTGTTCATCGTATGGAGCTCACTGGCATTCACAAAACACCTTTGCAGGTTTCACTTTGTGTCTTAATAAGTTTCCATGGACTTTGGGAGACAGAATAATACATGCTCCTGTGCTGCCAGTCTGAACCCATTGATACACCATCAAAATCAGCTCCTCATCATCCAACCATGGAATCACAGAATGGTTTGGGTAGGAAGGGACCTTAAAGACCATTCCAAGCCCCCTCCTATGGGCAGGGACACCCACCACTAAATCATGTTGCTCCAAGCCCTATCCAACCTGCCCTTGATGAACATTGTCATGAAGAGCAACGTCCTTGGCTGAGAATGGCTAACTGGTAAAAATTCATCTCCCCTTGGCCTATGGTGACATGATCTCTGTGAGATCAGCCACGTTGTTCTAACCTGATGGGGCAGCAACATCAGGTTGCTGGGAAAACATTTCATCAGTGTTCTGCTGGGAAAACATTTCATCAGTAAGCTTGACGAAAAAGAGGTGCAAATATGAGTGACAGCTTTATACCTGTGGTGAAGAGGAAAGCCAAAGCTACTCATCAACAAGCCTAAAATAGAAATTGGGGAGGGCTATCTCTGCTGCACTCCTCAGTCTGGAAGGCAAATGCAATATTAATGAACCTCTGTACAGGGAGATAGAGGCAGAAAAGCTTTCTGCAGGGAGTGGACCTCACTTTGTTTGCCCCCCTGTTGAAATGAATGCCAATTCAAAAGCTCTGATTTTCAGTGCTCAGCTTTGAGGAAGATTGTGCCATATCAGTTTAAGATGCAGGATGAAAGGTACAAAGGATTCCAAATGTCTCCAGAAAGCGTGGGCAAAATAAGTGCACAATGATAATTCTATTTGCTTTCTGTGTTTCTATATACACCATGTTATCAAAAGGATTTGCAGACTTTTTCCAGAGAGAAGACAGTTGTGTTAGCAACATCAGCGTGTAACACAAAACACTGGAAAAATGGAAAAGGAAAAAAAAAAAAAGAGAAAACATTCTGCTCCTGTCTGAATTCACATCTTCACAAATAAACCAAAAGCTTTTCTCTTCAACCAAAACCTCACTTCCACTTGTTTACGACAATTCATCGCCCTGTGCTATTCATTTTCCTTGGATATTGGCTCCAGGGTTCAGGGTCTGCCTATTTTTTATATCCATCTCTCCAGAAGGCACCATAGGGTTTGAAGATTGGTTGTCTTCATCAACAGAAAAAGGCTGTTTTGTCTAAGAAGGGGCTGTGAGTCACAGCAAGACTTTGATGAGCCCAGTAGATTTCCTGTGTGGTCGGCACCAGAGTACTGGAGAATTGGGAGCTCTGAGACCAAAACAAATACTGAATCAGATGGTAGGATGGGAAAGATGTTTTGTTGGGGTGACAATTGATAAAGCTGAGGATATTGCATATTTACTTGAAATTGAGACTATTTCTTGTGATGCACAATGTAGAGTTTCTCAGTAAAATGTTCAGCTGTGCACAGAGAAATACAGAATAGAATCATGATCAAAATGAGGGGAAATAGGGCTGGTCAGATGATGCAGCCACTGCAGTGGGATGAAGCAAGGGTACTGGTACAACCCTGTTAACCTGCTTAGTAAAGCATTTCCTCACATGAGCATCAGAGTGAAGCAGAGAAGCGAAGAGTTAAGTTTGCTCACGTGTCCCAGCAAACGCCTGTTCCCACAATCACTGTCTCTTTTTGGCCAGAGTTCTGTATTTTTTAGCTGTTCTCAACTCTCTTGTAGAGCAATTATTCCAAAGTGCAACCGAGGACATTTTTCCCTTCTGCTCAGATGAAATTCACTTCTAATCAGTTTGGTAGGAGCTCCTTGGAGCACCTAAAAGAATCTCATGTCTTAAGAGTCTCACCTGTACCTACCCAACTGCAGGGAGAGCTGCTAAGGAGCTTGGGAAGACATTAGGAGAAAAGAGCAGAAGGGGAGAAAGAGGATTGGAGCTGGTGCAGCAGAGGTTGAGGAATGGGACATTCACCTGGCATACAGGAGAAAGGGAGAAGTGGGATAGCAAGGAAAGAGATAAACATCCAAACCTGGGAAGGTTTCAAGATTTCCTGCTGCCCAATACAGCTCCAGAGCATGTCCAACTGTATCTTTAGCAGCACATCCCTTCCCACATCCATATTTCAATCACAGATGTTTACACAGTCATCCCTATTACCCAAATACCAAATCTGGAAAAAAAATGGTCAGTCACATACCCTTAAAATGAGTGTGTGTTTGGTTTGATTTATTTCATCTTCAGTGCAAATACTCTCATCTTTCCAACCAGAGCCTTTTATTTAGGATTAACAAGTCGAAGTTTCACTTGAGCAGCTGTGGTTACACCTCATGAATGTTTAAATTGAGGATAATTTGTCTTTCTGTTCATATCAAGGTATTTCCTCTATAAAATAGCTTGAATCAACTCTACATTTTTACTGCTTGTGAGCAGAAATATTTCTGGCTTATTTGCATTGTGGACAGCTTTGTTCCTAGCTTTCCTTTCTTTACGAAGACTACAATAAGATTTGAATACTGAGACTTACAGTATACAAATTTCAGATAAATTTGTTCACTGATTAAGGCACAAAAGGGAAAATATTTCAAATAAATTGAATGTTACCTTCTATCTACTGTTCTACCAGCAATAATGAATTGCAATCCAGAATACAATTGAACTCTAGCCATAAATATTCATAGCTAAAAGTCCTTATTTTTCCTTAAACTGTTCTGTGCTGCTAGAAAATCTAATGTTTCACAAGCCAAATACTGAGACCTCATCACAACAAGATACACACAGAAAAACTGTGATGCAGAAAAGTGGATTTCATTCCAAACAAATCCTGAACTCTGGTGGGAGCAATGCTATATACTGATGCATGACATTTGCATAAATACATAGGAAGCAAATCTGAGAGAGGCAAAACTGGGATTGCACAACCAGCATCAGGTGAAAATGCTGAGATATCACAGGAAGATGTTCCAGCCCCACCATGAGGGTTGTGAGAAGTCACATCAGGATGTCACTTTTGCAGCAAACCTGAAGGACAGCACTCTGGGAAGCAGAGATCACCTCCTTTTTAAGCATCATTTTTAAAGAGGAGCTCATTTTTTGGATGAAAAGGTTTATGTCTACAACTATAACAGCCTCCAATCCTGGTTTCCCATCCAAGCCCTGACTCTGGCAGGCAGCACTGAGTTTCAAAAGTGTCACAACCTCCTCCTCCAAAATAGCTGTAATAGAGAATAAAATGGTCAGAGAAAGCAGAGAAGATGCATCAGCGATTTCTGTTTAGCAAAAGAGCAGTTGAAAGGTAATGTTCCCACACCTGCATGTGAGTCCACACACACTAGGTCAAAAGATTTTCCACACTGTCAATAAACAAGGACCATCTTTGCAAAAATTATATTTACCACCAGCTTCTCTGCAGCAAAAGGGTCTTAGCTGCCATCACCAGGTTTTCAGCCAGGGTACCCATGGCTGAAGCAGAACTCCACCTCTGGGAACCATGAGCTGTTACTGCCTGTGTTGAATGTCTGCATCCAAGGGCAGTACAAGCAGCATCCTGAGCTGTCCTGCAGCATCCCTGAGCTATCCCTGCCTGCTCACTTAATGCCATGTGATGGTGAGGAGGTGTGGTGCCAGTCAGCAGTGCCAGCCCTCACTGTGTGAGCCCAAGAGATGGAAAAATAACTAGAAAAGGCCAAACCTAATTCTGTATCTCATCCCTGTCCAACTTCAAGAGGTGATCTAGGATCCTGGTGTATGAATCTTACATTTTCTCCTCTCTACCTCCCATCCCCTTGGCTGACAGCTCACCTATCCTTTTGAACCACACCAGGAGCTTGCAGTTTGACATCCTCAGGAAGCAGGTAGCTTGGACCAGGACATCCTTGACCAACATTTCCTCCCTTAGATGTAGAGCCAGAGGCACATTAGGCTATTTGCTGAGTGTTCCTGTGCACAAGAGCACGGGAAGGGGGAAAGGAAGAAAGGGTGTCTCATAAACCCATGACAAATGGGAAGACAAAGGTAATTGAATTAGTCTGCACAATGATGTTAGCAAAAAGGATGAAGAACTTAAGTAGATAATTGTTTATCCTTTGTTTTCATTGTTGTTTCAAAACTAATACAATTATTTGTGCAGGTGATGTCTCAGTTCTGATGCACATGGGGGAACAGCACTTCTTGTGCCTTATGAACTGTTAATTCAACATGACAGGCTTGGCCTGAGAACACTAATAATGTTGTCATCTCAGCTGTCTGTTGGCACAGAGCTGAACTGATATGTTCTGTCTCACAGATTCATGCAATTTGGTGAATTTTGTGGAAGCAGAAATCTCTCAGGTGACAACTGTATACAAGAGGAATTTCTTCCTTTTTTCCCTGTAACTTCATGTTGTGATATTTTTTCACTGGTTTCACCATAAGTCTTTCCCAGTAAGGGAAGAGACACAAGCAAGGAAGTCACCTGCAGAGTGGACTTTGGAGTGCAGGTAGACAACATTGCTGTGGCTGAGTTATTCACTCCTCTGCCTCTGTCTTCTACTGTCACAAGGAGAAAACTGTTTCCTTTCTCCCCTAATTATCCCTGTCACTCAATGGCAAAATCCTCACTCACACATGTTTTCCAGTTGCTCCTTCCCATGAGAAGAGACAGGGCCCCCTCCAGGTGGTTCTCTTGTGCCTAAGCTGCAGTTCAACCACAGCCACCTGTGGTACCTGGTACCAATGTCATAGTACCTGGGGCTTTCTGAAGATGGACAGATCATCCACATCCTGTGCAGAGCTGCAAAACTGTTGTTAAAGCACCAGCACATCTCAGAAACAGCTTCAGCCTGAAGGCTGGGGCATGGACCACAGCAGATTCTCAACAGCATCCAAAGGAAATGATTTCCAAACACAGATCAGACACAAAATACCAGCTAGGAACCAGAGGCGTGGGTTGCCTCTTCTGACAAACTCCTCCACTCCTGCTGACAGCGGATGCTGAAATAAACCTGCTCAGCTGTCACATTGGAGCCTGGAGATGGGCCAGTGGGGAGGGAGGACGTGAGGAGGTGGATGAGGAGGAAGGATTTTTTTCTCTGTGCAAACATCCAGTTTCACCACTGACAAGTCTGACAGGTGGAAACCAATTTAAAAAAAAATCCTACTCACACGCTCCTGGCTTCTTTGAAGAAGTTCCTCAGTTTTCCCCACTCCTCTGTAGTAACTGCTGGATGCTGACACAGGGCAAGTTTTGCCTCCCTGGTGTCAGTGCCCTCTTGCTTAAACAGGGACTGGGCTGAGGTCTTTGACCTCAAAGGTCAAGTGTAATGTGGTCACAGTCCCTCGTTTGCACTTCGTGGGATCACACATCAGCTCTGCTCTTTGGAAAGACTCTGCAGAAAGGTTGACTGCAGCCTTTTGCTCCCATTTTCCCATGAGATGTTAACAAAGTGTCTCAGAAAGACATAAGCTATTTCAGTTTGATGCTTGGCAAAGCAAGAACAAGGATTATCCTATCCTCAATGTTCCATTTTCTATCACATACTAAAAAGGATCTAAATGAAAATACCAGAAAGGCAGGTCCTGCCAATGCATCATCACACAGGCCTGACACAAGAGCAAAAGATGAGTTCTTCCCCTCCCAGGGTCAAGTTTGAATTTAAACACATATATTCCTGGGAATCTGCATCAGAGATGCTAAACAGGTATTAACAGAAAGAGCAAGATGGGTAAACAATGTTATTATTCAGCTACACTTAAAGAATTCTCATGTAAAATAAAAGTGCATTAGATTACTGCTGCAGCATCTATGAATCACAGGCACCTTAATGTTTTAAAATTCCCTGATGAGGTTTGCTCTGCAAGCTACTAAACAAGTTCCTCCTGTACCCAGAAGTAAGGGTGGAGAGCTGCCAACATTTTGTAGGATAAAGCTTTTTCCTGAGAAAAGCTTTTCCAGAAAAGCAACTTGGTTTTTTGTCATTTGCACTTCAGAAAGCCCCCAGGAGACCTGAACCCTGCAGGCCCAGGCAGAAGCAGTCTGGATTTAATGTTCCAGGAACAGATCAGACAACAGGAATATCAGCTCCTCTTCAGCTCTGCAGCTTAGGGAAACATATCACCACTGGCTCTGGTTGTGCTGTATTTCCAAGCCAGGCTGCACACTGAAATGCATCAATCCCCTTCCCAAAGAGTCTCCTCACAAACAGGGTAAAACTTCACAATGAACATCTGGGTAACATCAACAAATGTCTCCTCACAAACAGGGTAAAACTTCACGATGAACATCTGGGTAGCATCAACAAATATGGTCAACTGACCACAGCAGTGCAAAGGGTTTGGTTTCTCAGTACTTAACATAATGCACTCAAATCCTTTAAAGTCAGGAGAAACCAAATCACCATTTTCATTTCTCCTAACTTTAGGACAGGAAGAACAATAGTACTTAGAGGTGTGACAGCAGCACCACCACCATGAGGTGCTCCTCCTTGGGAAAGTATGAGACCCTACTAATAGCAACCACAGCAAGCAGCCACTGGGTTTCCTTGGCTGAGAGTAGAGATCTCACCCCAGTGATGGAGTCTCAACTCAAGCAGGTGAAGCCCTTTCTCCAATGCCCTTTCATAAGCTCTTTCTGACTTACTGTTTGTTCAGGGATGCTCACCTCTGAGGACACTGCCCACGAATCCTTGTTCACAAATCCATGACAGATCTTATCCTATAGAGCCTTTCCAAAGGTTTCCCCCTTCCTGAGAGCTGCTTCTCTGCAAGGAACCATTGTGGCCTACATCAAAGTCATTGGACAGAGCCACACAGTTGTATCACCCAGCTCACTGCAGTGCAAAGCTCATTAACACAACTTGCCTTCATCACTGGTCGTTACATGAGGGTTGGCATTTGGGGAATGCTTGGCAAATCACACAGCAAGGTCCCCTAAGCCTAACTTACTCATTTCCTCCCTAAAAAAAAATGTATCTGCAGGGTAATGACTGACAGAAGGTCTTATTTGCCAATGTCTCTTAGTCTGCACTCATGCATTTTCATCCTGACTCCTTCCTCATAGGACTTCCCAAAAGCCAGACTGATTTTATGGAATGTGACAGGAGATAACAGTGCCTTATAATAATTGTGCTTTTCCCTATCGTGAAAACTATATAATGCAGTAACCTCCAGCTCACTGATGAGCAAAGGGATACCTTCCTCAGTCACAGGCTGCAATGTAAGAGGCTACAGCTCTACTTGCCCTCATTCCATCCCACGCAAAGAGGATGACCCAGGAGGTTAGCACTGACGTCCAAAGCATCTCATGATTCAATTAGTCTCCTTATGGGTAACAAAGAAGAAATTAGGATAGGAGCAGAAACACACTGGAGTGCATATCCCTTCTGAGGGACATCCTGCTAAGATGAGGAATGAATTAAATGGCTTGCCCTACCTTGTTATTCTAATTTATTCCTGGAGATGGGCAGTTAAATATTGGATAATGCCAACAAGGGAATCTTCTTTCATGAGCAAGAAAAAGCCTGCTTTAATTTGTGAGGCTCAAAGGAACTGGTTGCTGAAAAGTTATCCAAAGCCAAAGGGAAGACATCTGCCTGCAATATCTGCCTCTCTGAGATAGGCAGCATCACCACATATCCGAAGAACAGGAGATGTAGCAGGTTGGAGCTTGGAAGTCTTGAGAACAGAGGAACTGAATCCACATGAGCTCAAGTTGTGTTGCTGCATGTGTTGATTGGGCTCTTGGCTGCACAGTGGCTCCCAAGATTGGCTGCAATTCATGCTGCAAGCACAGAAAAAAAAACTGGCTGCACATTTTATTAGAAGAAAATCATGGAGTTTGGTGAAGATTAGAGTCAGAGCAGGAAGCAACATCAAGTGCATAAAACCACTTGTGCAGAGGTATCAGTATGCTAAAGGAATGTTCACATACTTCATTTCTTCCTTTCAGCCCCATCATTCTCCAGTGACTCTCAGTTTGCACCCCTTGTAATATTTTTTTTCCAACAATAACAAAATTTATGCTATTTTCATTACCCTTCAATGTGCTGTGCATGCTAAGTAGCATTTTTGGAAACTAATACAGGGAGTGTGCTGCTGTTGTTTGAAAGTAAGAACTAATTGAGGGGCTTACAGTCAGCCCTTAGGTCTATTCCTTGGCTTAGCACAGCCAAAATGCCATAACAGAAGGATTACATTTGGAAAAGGGAACATGGATATCACTCCTACAAACTACAGCACTAAGCTCCAAAAAGAACGTCAAACACTTCCACACGCTGGAACACATCCCATACTCTAGAGGCACAGGATGCACCTCATGAGATCACAGTAAGGGTTAAACACGTATTTAAAAAATGAGCATGGATTCTTGCAAAGGCACGTGGCAGACTGGATGTCTGGCTTGTTGCCCACACCAAAGCTTTGGCCTCTTTCCTTTTCCCATTTTCCCATTCTTTGCTTGATGTAGCACTTTGATCTCAGGAAGGACTGATGAGCTGTGATGCTTTGTCCTCATGGCAGCTCTCCACACCAGCTTGACAAGATTAAGACTGAGCAAAAGTGAAGTAAAAAGTCTCTGATATTAGGAAAATTTCAGACTTGCAGCTGATTCTAGGTGCACTCATCCAGCAAAGCATTTGATGATGCTGCATGTGAAGGACATTGTGTGAAATTAATTGTACTACATTTAATTAGCTCTCTATCTCTTTTTCAGTTCTACTACTTCCTTTCTTCCTATTCAATGACTCTATATTACTCTCTTTCAACTTGTGTTTTCATTTAGCAGTGTAGCTAATTCTGTTGCTGGTTGTTTGCTTAGGAAAGTGGAACCAAGACAGTCCATACAGGGAAAAAAACCCCTTCTGTCCTACAACATGCACTTCTAGTGACAGCCACAGACACAGACTCTTTTTGTATCACCCTGTTGACCCCAAACAGCTAAAACTACCCCTGACTGCACTGCATGAAGCAGGCTGCAGCCCAGCTCAGATCTATGCCACTCCTACCTTCTTGGCTGCATTTTAAAATCAGAAGGAGCCAATGTCCATGACCTTCTATCAAAGTCGTACAGCTGCCCACCTTTGGATGGAAAATATGTCTGACTCATTTTCATCTGAATGCTGTATGCAGTGGAGCTGTGTTAATCTGACTGTCTGGGCATTGTATCTAGGTTTGGATTAGCAGTAGTTTGTATTCCTGTTCTGGAATGATAACTATTCTCAAGCCTCGTTTTTCATCTGTAACATGGTGTTTTTCACTAGACAGAAATACCTTGGCAAAATCAGGAGCTACAGAAGAAGCAACAGCATTAACAGGAATATACCCCATCCACAAGCTGATGCAGAAACTATTGGCAGCAGCAGGAAGAAGGACCAGAGGAGGAACAATCCAATGAACATTGGTAGCCAAGGGGTTTGGATGAGCAAACTCCAGGAAGGTGGCTGATAAGACAATGTGTGCTGTGCAGTCAAGGACAAACAATAACACATTAACTTCTACATCATGGTTGGCAAGTATGTCTCAGTGTCTATTACTACAGCCCTAGAAGCAGCCCAACCTGCAACCATCACCATTGGATGATGGTAACATTGAAAACAGTAATAAATTGTCTCATGAACTGATGGCAAGGAAATCTATGCAGCTTTGTTTTGCCTCCACAGTGGTGCAGAGGTTTGCTCCCCCCAGAGCTCTCACTCTTTGAAAAATTAATTTAATGGGATCTTGCCTATTCCTCCCTTCTCTCAATTTTGTAGAGTTTCTTTGAGACATAGACACTACCAAAATAACCAGACAAATCAACCCTCAGTGAGATCAGAGGTAAATCCAGTCTTCCAAAGTTGGAATTTATCCACAAAAGGAACAGGTATTTGGAGTTACTTTTGCCAGAGTCTTAACTGTGATGTGCACAAATACCAAGTGTATTTGCTGCTGAGGAAGAGAAGTGAGTCAAGGTAGCAGTACATGAAATTGCATTAACGTTCTCTTTGCTTTGCCAATAAGAATTAAAGCTTCAGGCCAAAGGTCTATTCTTCACCTGATTTTATTATGTGGCCTGGATTTAATTGTGAGCATCCATTATCAGCTCTCTTCATTCTCTCCATCATACTCCAGACACACACATGAGGACACACACAGTAGCCTTCCTCTGCTAATCCAGCTGTCTCCAAAACACTGAAGCACCAGTCTTCAGGGCAGCATCAGTGGCTCCTGGGATGCCAGAGGGCAGCTTAAATAAAGCTGGACAGAAACGTCTAGCCAGTTAAAAACCTGTCACGTTATAGTCACCTAAATAAATGTTGATGTGGCTGGAAGAAGAACATGTCCTAACATCAGGGTGTAGAAGAGCAAGGATTGAAAAACATGAGTAAAGGATATGTTACTGACAAAACAGCCTGGAGAAATAATCACCTTCTCTGTTTACCCAGTTTTGCCTGTAGATCTGCTTTTTCTTTGCTTATTTATCACTCAGCTCCATTGTATACTTTCTCCCCTATTCCTGGAAGCATAAAGGGCTAGGTTTGACAGGACCCTGAGCAATCTGGTCTCATGGAATGTGTCTCTGCCCATGGCAGGGATTGGAACAAGATGAGCCTCAAGGTCTCTTCCAACCCAAACCCTTCTGTGATTCTATGGTTAGCCTTGCTCCCTACACACCATGCACTGGTTTGGGGTTTTCTCTCTGTGTGCCCTTATGACTCACTTTCTGAAGTTCCCATCACAGCCTGAGACCAAATGACAGTGACAACATAGTTTTGTAACACAAAATCACATCATGAGCCCTTTTCCCCACCCTGTTCCCAGCATATGAATTCAGAAGTGGCAGCATCAAAACAGCACCACTGCCACGAGTTCACACTGAAACCTGAGGCCAGATACTCAAGGAGTCTTTATTTATGAGTTCCAATAAGTGTTAGTAAGCACAGCCTAAACTTCACATCCAGATTATAAGAGAAGCATTTGGAATACATAAATACTCTTGGTCAGTGGCACTGACTGTGGTATGAATGTGCCTGTAAGAGACCAGCTTGTAATTCTGAGTCAGAGCCAGCTGAATTCAAAGGATGACTTCCTATCATCTCTGATAGGCTTTGGGATCAGGCCCAATTTGCCTTAAATCAGGCATCTGGCACTTAAACAAACTAAAAGGTTTCTTAGTTTGTGGGTTTCTAGTCAGGCTAGCAGCAATATGTTGTGCAAAGAGAAAGCTCTCATGTAATCTTCCTTCCTGGCTATAGCTTTGTCCCAAGATGACAAATTGTTTTCAAATAGACTCACATGACATAATTCTATTATAGATGCTCTGTGCATGTTTCATGATGGGTCTTTCAACTTCTTTAAATTCCTTCCGGAAGCATATTTTCTATTAAGCATATTGATTTCTATATGTCAGAAGCCATATGGTTAAAGAAAAAAAGACAAAATAAGTTCTTTTCTTTTTTTTTAAAGGAAAAAGAAGCAGGAAATAACAGAAAATGACATGGCTGTAGTATGTTAGGGTAATTATCTGCTGAAGGAAGAGATAAAACCTGTTCCAAAGCAAGCTCAGGTAGATGGGAACAGATCACCCCAGCATGAAATAAGCCTTTGTTTTATCTACAGAAATGCCCTGTCAGAGATGTGCTTGTTCAGTTGAAATCTGATTTCAGTTCAACCCTGGGAAAACTGACCAAGCATTTGCACAACCTGATGGGCACAGATGGCATGTTCATCCTGGCTGTGCAAGAGAGAGTTGTCAACTGTGCCACAATATATGTGGTCTTGGCTGACTTGATAATCAGAGACACTGACATGTTGGAAGGATCTTGACAAACCCTCCTGACACTGCTCTTCCATCATGCTCTGCTTCTAGGGTTGGTTATTTCAGTTCTTCTACACATTGGACATTCAAAGACTCATTCAGCTGCTGCTCTTTCATTAGGGACAAAACAGCACAGTTTGGTACAGGAGGGGTCAAACCCTTTACTGCCAAGAGATTCCCATCTTAGTTTGTGTATCATTAACCTGCACTTACCCTTATTTAGGCCAGGATGATCATGCACAGAAATAAATGTATGCACAAAATCCCTGGCACTCAATACCTAGAGAATCTGGTTTTGGCCAAGAACATTGTGCAAGGAATTTCATTTATTAAATTCTCTGGATCCTAATTAGAAAAGGCAGTCCTTAATATTTACTGGTCTTCACATATATCCTTGGCTTTCACAGCCTCCTCATTCCCAATGACCCAAATAGTTTCTGACATGTCTTGTTGATAGTCTGACTGTGATAAAACCTCTCTTAGTGTTATTAATCTCTCATGTGGAACCATGTGAGCAGAGCCCTCAGACAAGGCAAAGCCTTTTTCAGGAGCCTTGGGAAGCAATTCTCCCATTGCAGACAGCTGGACTCAATGATCTTAGAGGCATTTCCCAGCCTTAATGATTCTATGACCTCTCCCATAGATCAGACTTCAAATATGAGAGCAACACATGAAATTTGTGCTCATATGCACAGAGACTTCATGCAAATTACATATACTCATGTTAAGGCTGTGATTACCAACTATTATTATATCAAAGGCTCCTGTAACTGCTTCAGCTTTAATTATATTGATTAAACAACACAGGGACAACGCAAAATTGCTTGCTGAGCACAGTGAAATGCTCTTCCCTCATCTCAGGAATACCCATGAAAAGATGCAGGTTGGCCCATTGCAGTTTTTATCCTCTCCCAGGCTTTTCTCCTCGTGTTCCTGCCTCTCCCAGATTTGTAGTGACACCCACAGCAGGAGCTGCTGGACCCTTGAGCTCTCTGCCATTCATTCACTGTGTCTGATGTGAATTGGATGCACTGGGTAATCCCAGGGGAGGGTGAAGGGCAGGGAAGCAATTACCAACCCACCCACTGCAAGGATGAAACCATTCATTCCCAGCAGCTGCAGGGGCAGCTGGAAGGAGGATGTTCTTGGAGGAGGATCCCTCTTGCTGCTCTCTGTTGGAAGGAGGACTGGAGGGCAAGGGTGAATTGGGATATATCTGGGATTTTTTTTTTTGCTTTTCAGTCTCTTCAGCGTCTCTTTCCAACAATGATGGGATGTATGATATGCAGCAAGGGCAGAGATGTGGGAAATATAAATGGGAGAAAAGGTCAAGCCGAAGTGTTCTTTGGAAGAAATGAAATCTCTCTGAGTTATCATATCTTTTCCTAGCATTTTTCTATGCTTGAACCTTTTGGCTAATAGACCAGGTCTCCTGGGGCTGTTTCTCCTTCCCTGCTCCTGGAGAAGGTGTTTGTTCTAGTAGTGAGCAGTTCTCTAGGGTTTATATTGGCTCTGTTCAGTGTGAAACTGGTGTTTGCCTTCAAGGTGGATGCACTACTGGTGCCTTTGGTGCAGAGATGTAAATACACCTGAGCCATGCACAGATGATGTCTCCACTAATAAGAATCCCATTAATAAGAAAATACAGGAAAATGTTGATGTTGTGAATGTACATCTACCTGCTGGTAGAAGATCTTCTTCACAAATATTATTTAGTGTACTACAGCACCTAGAGAGAACAGCAAAGCCAAGGTGCCTCTGGGTTTGATGTTGCTCTAACTTGGACAGCCCCTTGCCTATATTTGATTTCAATTGTCCCCTCAATGTAGACATCCAGGATAATCAGATCAAAAGTGTCATTATGGGCTCATCACTGTGACAGGCAGGTGAGTTTTCTATTTCTGTGGTTTAAAGATGTCAATTTTTTTTTCTCGAGTATCAGCATAGCTTTTATTGAGTCTTCACAAGAAAGATTCGACTGTTTTGTCAGAGTTATTGTTGCCAGAAAATGAATGGTTATGAGGGCTGTTGGGGACTGGAACTTTCTCTGGATTTGAATTGAATGAAAAGTCTAAATGAATTCTGCTATAAAAATGAAGGGATAGGAGCAGCTGTCATAAATCTGCCTCTTTGTGGAAAGAAAAGTGGATCTGATGTGCAGGTGCAGGTCTGGGTCTCAGACCAGTGTACAGTTTGCCAAACAGAGTTACATGAAGGTTCAATGAATTAAACAGCTGTAACTGCATTGGTAGAGGATGAAAATCTATTGCAATAAAAAATAACCAGACAGATTATTTCTACCTTGCTGTTTCTTCTGGTCCATAATATGGCCTTATTCCTAGGAGAAACAGCAGGATCAAAGACTGTATGACTCTTGGAGAATGCTTGGAACAATTTGCAAGACTTCGGGCATCATTTTGCGTTGGTTTATCTCTCAGCAGATCCAAGCCAGATGAGGCAGATCCTCCTATTATAGAGACATGTAATGATACCATAGCAGTAATGATGTGCAGTGACCTGCAAGATATAGAGCAGAAAATTGCCAAAACCTGGGAATGTTTTATGGTAAGCACCTAGTGGAGTCCAGGGTAACACAAAGTCTGTCCCAGACAGAGATGATCTGGGGATCATGCACTGATGAGCAATCCAGACACTGCAATACTAAATTCAGTGGGACAGAAGCAAAGCCAAAGCACTCAAATTTTCCAGATAGAGCTGTCTCTCCACCTAAACTTTATCTCTACAGAAAAAGGAACTATGGGACAGAAAGATCTATTGGCAGAGCTGGGATCTACAGGAGCCATGTGAAGTGTCAGTGGGTCTTACCACAACTACAACATAAAATGTTCATCATCCTCTCCTGCCTACAAAGTGAATTTGTCATTTCCTCTGCTTAGGAATGAAAAAAAAAAAGACAGAAAGATGGAAATGCTGTTCTGCTGTTGTAGCCCATCTCCCAAAACATCACATCTGATGTGATAGCTCTGAGTGAAAGTGGGTCACTCAGCTACAGCAAGTGACTTTAATTAAACTTCTTGGCAGGATCCAGGAAGGCACTGTGTTCACACCTCTAATTTAATCTTTTTTGGGTGGTTGCATACAGACACAGGATCTCCCTTTCCTCTGCTGGTATCCTCCATGCCCTTTGCTCCCTCTGACCCAGTCAGCTCATTTTCATATACAAGCTGTAAAGAGAAAAACCTATTGAGCTCTCTGGCATTGGGCTGGATTGGTGGCATTTTGAGGATTCCCCTCTGCCAGCCCTTCTTCCCTTGCTCCTCCTCTCATGGATGGTCAGGAGAGGACAGGGTGGCCCAGAAGCAAGCAGCCACCCATCCTGCAGGCAAGACACAAGCCCCTATACATTGTCTCAGGAGATTTTGGTGGAGAATGAGAGCTTTTAAGTCAGCCCTCTGCAAAATTTGGCAAGATAATGCATCCTGGTATGAAACACTGAGTTGTGCCGTGGTGCCTCCTCCATCACGTTGCATTAAATTAAGCTCAGCAGCAGGACAGTGCATTACACAGCACTGTGGGGTATTAACTTGAATTTGTACTCAGTGTATGTGCATCATATGATAATGGTTTGCTGTCAGCAGAGGTTGTTGGGAAAAGGAAGACTATTAATACAGACGTAATGAAAACAGAGAGAGTGAGAATAATTACATTTCCTAGTTCTTGTTAGAGGTCTAGTGGGGCTCAGGGAGTGGCAAGTACAGCCTGAACATGGCAAGAAAAGAACAATTAAGGGAATTTAGAAGTAAGGGGAAAATAAATATTGCCACAGAAATTAAGAACAGATAGACAATTTGTCTTCTTTTTAAAATAGGAAGTGTTCTAATTATTTCTTTTTTTTTCCTGAAAGTCTATACCACCAAGTACTTAACTACTCTTGGAAATGCTCTGTGGAATTAGCCTCATTTAGTAACTCTGTCCCTGATAACAGGCAAGTGTTTGTTGGGTTTATAGCAAAATCTGGGTAAAGATCTAAAGTTTCAGCCACCTTATTTCTGTCTTCCAGGCTTCTCATCAAAGGAATGAAACTTGATTTAGCACTGGATTGCTGTCCATGAGTCACCTGTAATTTAGCCATCACTGATTTAGAGAGATGCCAAGCATAAATGGATATGGTGTAAAAGCCAATGTACAACTGAGATTTTTCCATCCGAGACAATAATTTATAACACAGAAAACAGGACACAGATGATTTAAAACTGATCTCACTCTTAGAGAAGCAGTGAAAATCTCATTAAACTCTATCTTCTGCAGATATATTTCCACCATGTACATATTACATATTCAGAAGTCCCTGGGGGAACAGATTAAGTAGAACAGGTTTTTAGGATGCCACCTGACAAGTGAGTCTTGTGGTCAAGATATTAGACTGGGAGTTAGAAGGATACACTTTAGTTCTTGGCTCTGCAAGAAGTGCTCCCTGTGACCTTCAACATTTTTTTCAACTGATGTCTCCAAAATAAATAAAATGAGAAAAATCTCAATATTGCTGCCCAAGGGCACTACAGTGAAAAATGCTTTCATGCCTCTAAGGCACCCAAGCAGTGCCATGACTACAGCCTTATTAGAACCAAGACAGATGCTTCATGCCCATCATGACCCATATGGGTCACCATAGTCAATCCATACCCTCCAAATGGAAGTGACACTCACATAATAAATTGCAGGTCTGTGGGAGAAATGGATCTGTCATGTGCTTCTGACCCCATCACTTGCCCTCTGCCCACAAATCCATTTATTCCATCCTTCCTCATCTCTGCAAGCTCCAACCTGCCAGTGTTTGACAACTGAGCCCCAGCTTTGATGAGAAATATTTAGGATGAGAGGGGCAAGATAAGCATTGTTCTAATTCAACAGGGCTCAGATATCCATGTACAGGGTGGGAAGTGTGTCCATCTTCTCTTCTACTCTAAATTGCGGCTTTGAATTTGTGGATGCTTCCATCCTTCCTCATCTCTGCAAGCTCCAACCTGCCAGTGTTTGACAACTGAGCCCCAGCTTTGATGAGAAATATTTAGGATGAGAGGGGCAAGATAAGCATTGTTCTAATTCAACAGGGCTCAGATATCCATGTACAGGGTGGGAAGTGTGTCCATCTTCTCTTCTACTCTAAATTGCGGCTTTGAATTTGTGGATGCTTCATCCTTGGAAGTGTTCAAGGCCGGATGGGATGGGTCTCTGAGCAACCTGGTCTAATGGAAGGTGTTCCTGCCTGTGGCAGAGGGTTGGAACAACTGATCTTTAAGGTCCTTTCCATCCCAAACCATTCTGTGGTTCTGTGATTTAAAGAATATTCAAACAAAAACTTTGCAATCACCAACAACCAATTTAATTTCCAACGTCAGAGAACAAATTACCACACGTTATCAACAAATAGAGGGAGAATGTAATAATCCTAGTGAGGAAAGTTGTTCCAAAGGAACTCAAGTGGACTCAGATGGAATAATACAGCACAAAAAGATCACTGCATCTCCCCCCATCACCAGCTATTTGTAGCAAGCACAGCATCAGCCATAGTACCCCAAGGCACTCCTGTCAGGATCAATGACATCTTTAATTAATCCAGCCAAGAAAAAAAACAAAGGAAAGAAATCTCTGCATTCAATATTTTCTTTGCACTTTGTATATGCCACAAAAAAGAACTCTGGGGAAGGCAGTGTAATAAAGCATTTCAGTATGCAGACATCTCTCAGCACTCCCTGCACTTCCAACTGCCTTGCAAGTTGTGCTGAGATGGAAAACAGTTGTCTGCACCACAGAGTGATCTCAGATTTTTAGATTCTAGTCTTTTAAAAGCCTGATTAGTCCCAAAGACTTCATCAGCCCTTTAGTAAGGGCCAACCATCAAATTTGGGTATCCTCCTTACGAGATTTGTTTGTGTCCATTCAGTACCTGCCCTCTGCTTCAGTTTCTCTGAAGCAAACTAATAAAATACATTAATCTTTCAGTCTCTAGTCCTCAGCTTTTATTTTTAATTATCTCCTTTGCCTTACACATGGAAGGTTTGAGAGTGAAGCTGCCAGGGGCCACGATTTAATTTGGGTGGATCATGAACCTAAGCAGACCTGAGAGCCAGAGCACTGGCAATGCCACCAGCCCAGAAACAAAGCTGCAGATGGCTGCATCACCCCAGGTAGGCCAGATTGTTATTAAACATGATCTCAGCACAGTTAATGTTTCAGAAACTAGAAGTTTATTAGGCTCAATATTGACATTCCAATCTCCAGCAGTTGACAGAACAAGCACAAATTCATCTTCTGGCTGACTGGGCAACCCTCTGCTCCTCTCACGTTGACAGACTCAGCTGAAGCACATTTTCAGTTTTCTTGGCAGATAAGTCAAGGATTTTTGCCATCTGAGCTAGCTCAGGCCAAATTAATTTACTGCCACATCCATGTGTGCCCAGCTCAAGGCATGGGGCACAGTACCTCGGTGCCAGGGAGCACATGCTCACTGACGGGTAAAAGAGGACATCTCAGACCCTGGTGACCCTATGACACTGCCAAAATGAAAGTGTGGATCCAGTTCTGTCCAGTTGTGGGCACTGAAAAATCAACTCATTTTATTCAGTTTTCTTTGTGTGCATACATATGTTGTAGATTTGCTCACAAACACACACACACACACGGAGTCCATCCATCCATCCAAACAACCTAAGCAGAAAACAGCACTAAACTGAATTTGATTTGATTATAAGGAAATACTGTACACTGTGTATGTTAGAAAGAAAAAAAAAGAGAGTAATGGGAAGCATTTTCTCAACTGATTCTGTCTCCCCAAATGCCTTTCCCATTACTCAATGGACTTCTTTATACTATATTTGGAGATGTCAGTGATTTCTAAGGACTCTCTGCATGCCCACAGAGGTTACAGATGGACTTTGTGCTCCTGCACCATGAAGCTTCATGAAGCCATCAAGACCTTTCATATAGCTCAGACAGCTCCAGGTAACACACCAGTTCCCTGGGGTATGGGGCAACTGAGAGTCTGAGGGGCTGGAGGAGCTTCTCTGCTCTTACACATGGTGCTGTTTTGCCAAAAGTAGCACCCTGTCCTTGTTATAAAGCACAGTTTGAACAAACTCTTTCTCAAACAACCTCTTGCTACTGCCACTTCACACCTCGTTTTCATATCGCAGAGGGTCAGCTGGATGAAGCTCAGACTCCCTGGGTTTCTGTGATTCCTCAAGAGGAGGCACAAAGGCAGATCCCTCCAGAGAGAGCACACACAGGAGGTCCAGACAAGGGTTTTCTCATCAAGGGAACTGCCTGCTGTGCTTCTGCAGCGTTCACTGAAAGTTTGTGTATATTCTTCACAAATTAATCTCAAAGAAGTTACAAGGCAGACATCAACCACTTCTCATCCTAATGGGAAAAAAACACCCTCTAAAGAGCTGTGAATACTGGCTGATCACACAAGTGAAAAGGGCAGCAGTTCAATTAGCCAGGCCATTAATTATTAACACAGTACTTGTTTCTTCACTTTTCTGAGAAAATGCATAAAACTCTAACATAACAATCAAAATGGATGATAAAAGCAATCCCTAAGTGTGTATTTACCAACCTTCAATGTGCAATTTGCACAGAGCTGCCACCTGTAAGAAATGAAGTCCTGTTTGAATCTCATTTCAATCAAGCCCACGCGATGTGCAGAGGGATCCCCATCCTGCTGACTGTGGGTGTCTGGCAGCCACTTAAGCTGGTTTGTTCCACTTCTGAACACCTGCTGATGGTTCCAACAGCTTCATCTGCAGGATTCTTGGCTGACTGCTTGACTGGGTTTTTACAGCTTGTCATTCCTGTGAGATGAGGATGGTCCAACCTGCTATCCCCATTTGTCAGAGGCTCCAAGGCTCAGTTGTCCATTCTTGTCACAGCATAAATTTGTGTTACTTGGTCAATGTGCACCTTCCTGCATTCTCCATGGGAGTCCCACAGTGACAGTTGCTGCACAAACTCCTGCTGAGAGGCAGGACCTGCTGAAAACACAGGTTGCTCCAAGGGAAAGAATCATAAAATCATACAAGGGTTTGGGTTGGAAAGGACCTTAAAGCTCATCTCATTCCAACTCCCTGCCATGGGCAGGGACACTTTCTACTAGACCAGGTTGCTCCAAGCCCTGTCCAACCTGGCCTGGAACACTTCCAGGGATGGGACAACCACAGCCTCCCGGAGCAATCTGTGCCAGTGCCTCATCACCCTCACAGGGAAGAAGTTCTTCCTAATATCTAATCTAACCCTACACTCTCAGTTTAAAGCCATTCCTCCTTGCCCTCACACTACATGATAGTTTAAGGTTTAACCTTGAGGCTAACCCATTTCTTGAATCCCATCCCAGGTTCCTACCTGAAACCCATTTTCTGAGCTGTGGCTGTGATGGGATAACTGGAAAACTACCCCTTTGTTATCATCATCATTTTGGACCCCATTCTGTTACTTTTCCCCAGACAGGACAACACTCACTCTGCAATTCATCTCACTTCAACTCTATGGAAAGAGCAAGTCACTGATCAAGCTGAGAGCAGCCAGAATGTGGCCTTTAGGAAGGGCTGGAATGAAAAGGGGAAAGCAGAGGGTCTCCAGGGAGTTTAAAGTGTCTGTCAAACACACACCACAGCTCCAGTTAAGTGTGCTGTGGAAAGTTTAATCGGATGGCATTATCCCAGGCTGAATTCATTTGCCAGTGTGTAATGTTAATGAACCTCGGCTGCTCTTGCTGAAAATAGAGCCTGGATGTGCATTATTTTGAGTGCATGCATTAGCCACCACTAGTGCCTTAATTAGCTTTTCAGAGACTGTGTCTGAATGGAAGGGTTATGGTAATGGACTCTTAGTTCATTTGGTGCTCTTTCCCAATTTATGGCACATTAAACGAATGGTAAAGAGAAATAATTTGTTTTCATCAGTTATCCATGTTGTGGGCAAAAATGAAGCATGTATGTATTTCACAAATGATCTGAAACTCTCGGATGCAGAGAAGGCTCAGCTTTGATGGAATCCCCTTTTCAAGGGACAATTTGCCTGCCAAAGAGCAGTGTATTTTTCATAGAGCCTTTGGAGCCTGCCAGCTCCCTGTAATCCACTTGACTGATGCTCTAGTTCTCTTTAAAGAGCAGATCTGCACGTAAACTGCCTCAGATGCCAGGACAAAGGAAACAGTGAAATTCCAAAAACTGAAAGCCATCAAGGCTTTCTGGCAATGTATTGAGGTTCATGAAAAGAAATGGACCTAGAGCTCCAGGGCAAGCTTTCATGAGGAAAGGGGGCTGATTGATGGAAACACAAAAAAGGCCAAGGTCTTGGACAAAGCCAGTGTCAGATGTCCTGCAGAGAATGGGAACAGCTCTTGAAAGAGGTTTTGTACTAAGAAAGATCTTTGCATTTTGTTAAACCAGATTATGGAGCAGTGCTCACAAAAGCAGAGACAAGGATCTACCTGAAACAGGAGACCCAAACTCTTACCAGGGGCAATCTCCAGACAAAGGGACTGAAAGACACACCTCTTCTTCCCTGTCTTCTAGTGGGGAACCCCATTATGTCCTTTATATGCACAGGCCAGGGAAAGATCCCCCTGATCCCAGGGCAGTAGTGGACATTTCTGTTTGGATGAACCTCTCTTCTGCATGACAGATCCTTGAGGACATTCTCATGCCAGAAATATGTACAATCCAGGTCCATTCCCTCTGATATGTTATAGCAGGTCTGTTCACATCCATTTCCTTCACTCTCACATAGAACCTCTTTTACCTTCACTCCTTTTGCTGTCACTTCCTTAATATGAATGTGATGAATCAAAATGGGTTTTTTGACTGAACACATAAAAAAATGCATATTTCCATGTTCCACATAACTGTGCCTCAACTTCATTGTGCAAAGCTTGATTTTGCTCTTAAGGGATCCATTTACACACCAAGATTCTCTCCCTTTGCTATTTTCCTTTGCTTTATTGCTTGGAATGAAATGTAAACACCCCAGTCCCTGTGTGGTTCTGCATTTCATTGTATCTCATTTCCATACTTCAAGTTTCCTAGCAAGTCACACTCCATGATTTATAGCAAAAGGAAAATATGAGACTTAATCTGTCAGCTCTGTCACTGAAAACCTGACACAGTATGATGCCTGGAGAATTGCCCCTAATCAAACAATTAGTTAAATTGCAGTGTATTTAATTACTGGTAAACTTACCAAATACTGTTAGCACAGAGCAGTCAAAACCCCTTCAGAAATCATTTTTCTTTGAAAAGCTGCTTTCTCATGCCAGGATAATATTTGCCATGTTCAAACTGCTCACCCTGGATTAGTAGAGTCTTTCATGTAGACTAGGATTACTGTAGTATTTGGAAATTTATTTACTAAATGCTGATGCCATGATGACACAAGCAGTATTTTCCTCAAAATCTGGGGTATAAATTAAACCCTGAGGGAGACTAATATCATCCCAGGCTGCCCTGAAGATCACAAAGGAACAGTAAAGCTTACAAAGATGCTTTTTCATTTCAACCAGAAATTAAATTTTACAGAACATTAGAACCAATCTCTGCCAAAAACTTTAGACAAGCTGGGGGTTTTTCTGATCCTGTGAAGGTTCCAAAGAACCACCTTTTTCCATTAAAAATGTTTCTGACCAGCCCTGGCTCACAGTCATGTCTCAAACACATTTCAAAAAGAGAGGGGATGCACAGTATTGGCCCCAAGAGGAAAAGCCATCTGCAGCTGTATCTGTCAGCCAGGTGCAGAGCATCCTGAAATGCCCTGGCCATCAAGAGTTTAAAGACGAATCACATCCACCTGGAACTCGAAAGAGGGAGAGTAAAACAATCAGATTTAAGGATGAAGAGCCCTGCTGCAGGTTTACAGCCTTGCTGTCATGGTTAGGAGAGAAGCTGTTTAATTAGCTGAGGGAAGGCATCCCCATCACTCCAGACAGCAGCTCGTGAGTCTTTCACTCCTAATTCATGACTTTAAGAGGGGAGAAGAAAGGTTGGAAACAGGAGATTTAATGAAAATCCCTCCTTAAATTCAAGTGATTCATGAATAGTATTTTATTGAGAGTTTTCCTGCTTCCACTTATCAAGTAAAATGCCAGTGGGAAATATCAGATGCTTTCTCCCAGAGCATAAGGACTGAGAGACACAGATTAAGTGTTTGTTCATACCCAACTACAGAACCTTCTGTGCTGCACTTTTTTTTTTTCTTTTGCTGCACAGGAGGGAATTATTGTCAGAGGAATAGTGGAACTGCCCAAAGCCCTCTTGAAGGGTGACCATGGTGAGCCAACTCTGCCACCTGATGCATACTTGGCTCTGGGTTGCTGTCCCAGAGGCACAACAAGACTCAACACCTAAAAGTTGAAGATAGACACCGTGATAGAGTAAGTAAAATCTTGTTATTTTTGGGTTGATGCTGAGTGTCTTCCTAATCATGTATCAGTCAGACAAAAATAGGCCAAAAGCAAGGTGAATGGGTGATATTTCATGTCTGTGATGTACTTGGAAGTAAAACAAGATGATTTGATTCCCTTCTGGCTTTAATCTCAAGAGGGTTGTACTGTGTTACTATGACTATAAAGCAGTCCTTGGTCAGAGCTTCTATATTATTTCATGCAATATCATAGTGATGCCCAAAGGACATGGGGAATTTGAGGGACTTCTGTCCCTCAGGATTCTGTCTCAGTCCCTTCAGCAGTATTTCTTTTCCAGACAACAAATCTCATTTTCTAAAAGCTAACTGCTGTACCTTTTTGGTATGAAATGCTGAGAAGGGAGGAAACATCTGGAAATTTCATTTAACAAACTTGAGAAGTAAGGCTATTTTTTTTGAGGCTGTGTGTTCTCTCACTGGAACATCTCCAACTCCTTACTCAAGGCTCTTTTGGTCTCCTCAGGGGAAACATTATAGCAATTCGGATGTCCTGATGGATTAGACAATTTCTTAATAATTAATGATAGTTTCTCTGTGCAGCTTGGTCAGCATCC
Source organism: Acanthisitta chloris (assembly GCF_000695815.1). Taxonomy (NCBI): domain Eukaryota; kingdom Metazoa; phylum Chordata; class Aves; order Passeriformes; family Acanthisittidae; genus Acanthisitta; species Acanthisitta chloris. The sequence goes on along the minus strand of NW_008657663.1, from coordinate 19,491 downwards.
CACTAAACTGCACAAAACAAATGAGGTAAGAACAAAATAGTTAACCAGTAGGTAACACAGAGCAAGAACTATGAGCCTTCTTTAATTTTGTCATGCACCTTCCAGTTCTTAGTGAGGGAAACCTGCTCAGGGTTGCATCTTTTTAAATAGGACATTAAAGGCCATCAGGAAAATGAGATCATAAGCTTTCACTTAATAATATCCCCCAAAGTACTGTAATTTTTGTTCCTTGAGTGCAACATACTGTAACAACCCAAATCTGCAGGCTGTAGGAGGGTGGACGTCCATCAGTAACACAGTCAACACAACCAAACCTGTCCCCTGAGGGAATGAAGGCTCTTCAGAGCTGTTGTCACCCTGTGACTGCAAACCAGCACCAGTGCTCTCAGTTCTCAGAGCCATGTCATACTGGTCTTGTGGCTCTCAGCCCCTTGCACCTTTTGTATGTGAGCACTAGAGCAGAAGGTTTGGCCAGTCCTGATGGGTATCTCAGTGGGAAGGGGATTTCCAGTGGACAGAGCTGCCTTTTTTGCCTCCTAAAACATTTCTCAAATTCTCTTGTATCACAGGTGCCCACATTGCCATCTCAGTAATAAGTAAAGGCAATCACTGATTAGACACAAATAACAACTTTGTTCTATTGTTCTGGCAAATATCACCAACTTTCTGAAAGTGTTGGAATGTTGGAAGCTTGGTAAGAGTCTGATTAAACTGTAAGTGGAAGTGCTGAGCACTGCCATGAAAAATCTCCCTGCAGCTGTAGCCCCAAGTAGCACTCGGTCACCTGCAGGTATTCTGGTTAATCAGAATGACAGAATTTATCCATCAGAATTCCTTGTTCCCTAAGCAATGCTCTGTCTGACAGTCTCCAAACACAGGAGATGGATGGATGGATGGATGGATGGAGCTGAGCTGTTGCATTACCACTGAGGGTAGGTCCCATCCGTGGCTGTAAATAGATTTGAGCTGGTTTTAAACCACTCCAGCACCATGAACACTGCAGAACTCAATGGAAGCTGGAAAAATCCCTGTGGAAATTAAAGACACATTGCAACTGTCAAGTAAATTATATATTGGGGCAATGCCTCCAATTACTCCTGATTTAGCTAGTTCCAAAGGAAACTGGGTAGAACTGTCTGACCTGACAATTATCAGAGTCAAAATATAACAGAGTCAAAATATAATTAGGCATAATTAGGAAAAGATGCGAGCTGGTAGGTGTGATTTAAGTACAGGTATCAGTAAGAAGAGGGCAGCTCCTGTCTGCCAGTGCTTTAATCTCACCTTCACACTGGCTCTTTGCTCTCTGCCATGCATTCATCTCTGCACTGCGCCGAAATTTCATACTCCAGTTCACCCAGTGTTTACCTTTCAAGTCTTGCCAGTTCTACTGTAGCTAACTAAACTCACGGGTTCTGGAGGCTGTTCTTAGTACACTCTTGTTGTGAAGATGAATACTGGTTGGTAGGTGCCACCTCAGGACAGAAAAGGAGACAAAGGACTGAACTAAACAGCACTGACCAATCTTTGGGTTCTCTGTAGCCTCCACTGACTGTCAGGAGTTGCCAGCACTGCTCTGAGAGCAACTTTGCTGTAATTGATTCTTCCTGTGCTCTGCTCCCTGGAGCAGGAGATTCAGGGGCATGAATGAAGCACTAACCAAAGGGGCTGAAGGGGTTAATTCATATCATTTAACAGCCTTCCCCTTGGAGGGCTCAGGAGTGATGCTGAGAGGTTGGTAATGTGGCTCTTCCCAGCCATGCCAAGGCTGGAAAATGCCAGTCCTGGGAAAAGTTTTGAAACCAAGGCCATGGATCATGGCTAGGAGGGCATTCCCAACTTGTCCTGTGGCAGATCTTGTCAGAGCAGGGAGAAAAGAAATGCTTCTTGTGCTGTTCATCACGCAGAATAATCACAGCCAGCAAGATCTGGTGACAAAGATGTTCTGTGTTCCCAGGTTCAGTAACACAGCTGGTTCATAACTATGCAAGAAATATTGCACTGCAGATTTTACAGCAGTCTGTAAAGAAGTAGAAGGACTCTTCCCTTTTACAAAATAAAATCACTGAAGATTTTGGAAAGTTTACTTTTTGCTGATGGTTTAAGTGTTGCCTGGTATTGCCTCAGCTTTGTAAAAATTAGAATATAGCATCCTGCAAACTCTCCTCAGGACATCCCAATCCATCCGTTGGACCAGTGTTTTCAGCTTCCCTGTCTGTGGCTCTGTATTAACAAGATTTATGTGGCTTTTGCTTGTCTTGGACAGGGGAACCTTCTCTGATCATCCATCACTGCTTTTCACTGGGTAACGTCGGTGGCAGCAGAGCTATCCCGTGCTGCAGGAAATAATGCACTTTGTAGTCCTTCATGGTGTTAATTCACCAGATGAACTCAATGAATTCCCATAGGGACTGAGGTGTAGTCAAGAGCAGCCTAGAGAAAGAGCTGTTGTATGGAAAAGGACATTTCTTGTGTGAATCCGTGGCTGCACTCTGTAGATAAGATAAATATTGCTTATTTAGCTGTCAACAGTAATGAAGATTTTCTTTTCTGCAGGCCAATATTAGTAAACATGAACATGTCATTGCAGCAGCTCGAGTTTATTGGGTTTTTTTGCTGGTTTGGGGTGGGTTTTTACTATGGTTTGGGGTGGGCTTTTTATGGTTTTGCAGTGGGGGGTTTTGAGGTTAGTTGTTGGTTGGGTTTGTTTATTGGTTTGGGGTTTTTTTCCAGAAAAACCTAACAGATTGGGCAGATAGAATAAATACTGGCAGAAGCCAATATGGAATGGAGTTTAGGACAAGTAAAGGGAAGGATAAAGGAAAATCCGTCCTAAGGGTGACACTCCTGCTCCTGTTTTCCTTGATAACATAACAATTTGGGCTCAGACAGAACAGAATTGCTAAATACCCATGCAGAAGTTGTATAATATGAGTTAGCCTAAATCCAGAAAAAGCAAGATAAATGCATATAATCTTAGCTAAAAACAACTGCCTAATGAGATCAGTATAGCATTAATTCAGGAAGAAACTGAAGAACTGTTTTGATTGCAGAAGAGCTGCACTTGACACACACCACTGGAAGCCACGTGCACTGCCAGAACAGTCACACATGTCTTTTTTAAGCTTTTAGAGGAATCCCTCGTGTTTTGCAACATAACAGTTACACCTTAAGTGAACTTCTGAAATCTCTGACAGAACCAAAGGACCTTACCCTCTGTTCTTTTTGACTAGTAGAATCACTCACAGTTTATACTGATACATGAGAATAAATAAACCCAAGCTGTGCACTAACATTCTCCGAAGGCTCATTAAGTAAATTGTGGCTTGATTCCAATCTCACCTTGAGGACTCTAGACCAGCACAGCCAGGGTCAGTTTTCACACACCCAAAGCCAACATTGAGAGAAGTCCCATGCAGAAGCAGAGTATAACTGAAATGCAGCACAGCAGCACTTCCAGCACTACTACACTTTAGTCTGTTCCCTGTGGATTTGCAAGAACTCTAATGTATGCAAAGCACCCAGTGGGACCATATTTCCTCCAAAAATGTTTCTCACAGGAAGCCAAATTACATTTCTTTATTCGACCAGACTAGTTAGATTTGCATTTGCAAAATGAGTATCAATTTCTTTGTGATTTTGTGCTCCTCAAAAAGAGATTTCTTGCAGTGTGTGACATTCCCATCACATGTGCAGATTCCCCACCTAGAATTGTGGCCACTTCGTTCCCACAACCTGACAACAGGGGTCAGGAGAAACAGCATTAGTATCAAACATCCAAATATGATTGTTAGCCTGAAATTCAGGACCTGTGTACCAGCAATTTTAATATAAACATCAAAGGTGACCTACTTTAGTGCATCAGTTCTTCCCTGATATAGATGGTTCTTCCAAGATTTCCTTTTTGCTTTGGGTTAGAGTTTAATCTTTGTTACCCAGGTGTGACTGTGGGTCTACTAAAGAGGCTTCAGCAGCTCTCACATTGATCCCAACAGCAAAATTTGGATTGTACTGAATTGCCTAACATGGCATAGTGGATTTGTGACCATGATACAAAGAAAATCCATGAGTTCTGATATACTCCCTGCTGTTCTGTCCCTTACACAACACTTTGTTACATAAAACTTTTTCTGGATTAAAAAAAAAAAGGAGAGAGAATGGAAAAAATAACATCTTTTTGGTTGTAAGCCAATTTTCTGTATCAACATGGCAGCAGCGTGTGAAGTGAAGCAAAATTTCCTTATAGCACCATGTGACAAAGCTAATCAAAATAAACATCCAAAAAATAAAGAAATTAAGGATGAGGTAGCAGACTGTGGGGAGAGCAGATGGTTATTTAAAATAACAGCAAATTTTCCATGCTGACTGTAACTATAGCTCTTGTCACAAAACATTGTTGTTAATGGCAAAAGAGAAGGCAGAAACACCATCAGAGGATTTCATAGGGCTTGGGAAAGCAAAAGGATGAAAAATATATGGGGAGGAGTAAATATTTGGCTCTCTGCAAAATCTGCCCCAAATATCAATGGCACTAGAGCAGAGAGAGGTAAAACAGAAATGCAGTAGGTGGAAGGAACATCATATTGATCAGATTTGTCACACAATAGAAGAGGTCTCTTACAAGCCCAAGGACCAGACACTGTGCTAAAGGAGAATCTTTTGTCTCCTCAGAAATATAAACCCACAAAATCCACAGTTTATACTAGTTTGAAGCACAGAAAAGAGAGTCCAAAACCCTGAGAAAGGAGCTGTAAACCCAGGATTGCCCTGAGACCTTCACTCATGCCATGGCTTAGCTCCAGCCACTCACTCCCAGCCCCAAGCACAAATCCACAACTTAAATTTGAAGTCATGGGTTTGACCATAGAATTTGCTAATCCTGACACTTTACAGGCTCTTACTAGGAGGAAGAGTATTCAAGGATACACTTTCAAGGACAGTACATCCACCAGCACGTGCTTTTCTACAAACTCAGATTTAAAAGTGCTGCTGGAATCTCAGGTTAAAACAGGCAGATGCAACATCCAAGACAGAGAGGTTGCTGCCAGCCAAGTGCCAAGAGCATCTTGGGTGTCTCAGATTCAATAGAGGAGACCTGAAACCTCTGCCTGCAATGTTGCTCTGCCCACTTTTTACTGTGAATCCCCCTTCGAGGCTGAATAAAAGAACCAAAAATCAGAAATTACAGGCAAATTGCTGCCTCTCTACAGTTAAAATTTCCAGAAGTGAGCTGTCAGCACGTTGGAAGAATGGAAAGCAGCCACTCTGCTCGGTGCTATTGAGTGTTTTCAGCACAGCAGACACTTTAGGATCTTGGCACAGTGTGCAATAAATGCAGAAGAAGCATCTTTTCTGTCTCTTGCAGAGAAGGGGAAGTAAAGGGACAGAATCTAAAGTTTCAAAGGCTGGAGATAATAGTGACATAGAGGATGCAGCTGCATGCTTTTTCCAAGGATGACAGGTTTCCATGGAATTCACACCACACACCATAGGCAGTTGTGTTGGTCATGGTGGTCCCCACCCTGGTCTGGCCGGTGGCAATGCCCTCAGATCTGGGAGACATGGACAAGACCTCCATCTCCCTTATCATCTGCATTTTCCTGCCCTTCCAGCTTGTTTTCTGCCTGACTAATACAAATGTTTGTGTTCTCCATGACAATGAAACAGATTTTCTAGGTGCTATTTCCCTCCTTTAGCAACAAAATAGGGTTCCTGAGTTTTCCATTGAAATGCAGCCTCAGATCTGTTGCATCAGCTCCTTCTCACTCAGGTATATCTCAGTTTTAGTCTCACATAACTTCCTAATTAAAAATACATTTACAGCTATCTCAGCAACAGACAGGACAAAGGCAAAGACTTGTTGCCTGCCCAAACCCACAGAAATGTTCATCTGTTCATCCTGATAAACTACTGTAGCTGAACAGCAAATGAAATTAATGCAATTTTCTAATTCTTCTCCTCCTAAGTTACCATCCTTGCAAAAATTAACTGCATGGATGCTCAGAGTGTGTAAGATCATGGTCTGCTCAGAGGTGTTTCTGAAAACAGAGAAAAGTTTTGCTTAGAGTCTCAATTCCTGGTGATTGGACTTCACACAAGATCCTTCTGCAGCATTATGCTGATAAATTATAATTCCAAATTTCCTGCAGCTTTGTACTGGTTTTCTACACTCTTTTATTTAAACTCCCTGATATTATGCAACCATTTTACATCACTCCTCAGCAGCACAGT
>NW_008657663.1:0-13228 GCF_000695815.1 Acanthisitta chloris | reverse complement strand
AAACTTCAGCTAATTCTTTGTATTTCTGGCACAGTGGGGCAAAACCTCAGCTTTGGTGGCAGCTTTATTATTCATTTTAGATGTTACAATTAATTCTTAATGCTTGGTTCAAAGGGATTTACTGCCTAGAAATGTTGTATCCTAAAGCTGATTGTGGAACTCAAGGCAGGATAAATCTCATCACCTGCAGGCAGAATAAGGATATTTCCAGGGTTACGGTACAAAGGTGGGAATAAGATGCTGGTAATACAGAGAAGAATCCTAGAATTGCAGCTTGTAAGGGAGTTGAATATAGTTAGAATGGCCTAAGGCAAGGAGGAATGAGGAAAGCTTTAGGAGAGGTACAGTGTTGAAGGCAGTGAGGAAATCATGTCTCCTGTATCAGAGGCAGATGTGGGAGCAGAGCTCTACCTACATAGAGATGTATCCTAACACCCAATTTTCTAGTTCCTGTCAGAGCATTTGTCTTGAGATTTTCAGTCTGTTTAATTTTGTTTTGCAACTATATCCCACCTCAGTGCTCTAATGAAACCAAAGATTATCACTTTCCTCATTGCCAAGGGCCTTGAAATTCAACACAGCAACTCCCTCCCAGAATCAATTTGTCAGATTACATTAGAGTCCTTCAGATTGAAAAAATGGGCACCTGGTGAGCTTCTATATTACATTTCCAAAACTTCTTGAACTTAGCAGCATTTTTCAATAAGTTTCTTTGCAAATTAATTGGCAGCATGATTAGATTCTTATTCAGGTGCTCCTTACAACGATTCGAGTGCCCATGTGAATATGGAATGAAACATAAGATTAGACTCATTGTAGCAGCAGAAGGAGATTAGTGACTGGCAATTTTTTGCTTGGTTTTTTTTTTCTTTTGAAATGAAAGTTCTTGACAGGTTTTACTACCCCCAAAATCACACATCTATGCCTCTAATAAACAGCTACTAAATGGTTTCCTGATCAGTCTGTTCTCCTGCTGCAGAAACCAGGCAGGAGTTCACCTCCACCATGACTTGGCCACTTCTCCTTATCTTGCTGTGCTTTTGCAGATGCAGCTCAGAGGAACACATTATTCAGACCAAAAAAAGTTCTGGCAAACTTAGTCACAGGCTTACATTTAACTTTATAGGAAAATGTATGCATCAGGAGCCAGAGGTCTTGGGTATTGATGAGAAGAAAAACACAGAAAATCAGAAAACTTGTATTCATTAGAGTGGGGAAACACAGAATGTACCAGAAAGGTTGACACTGGCACCTCTCTTGCAGCCTCAAGACATAACCCTGAACATATCATAGGGCTCTTAGACAAACTCACCCCTGCCACTTAAACTGGAAAAAAAAATCCAACAAAAAAAGCACCATTACTGCTGCTACTTCTAAGCCTCCAACAAAATTGCTTCTTTTCTGATAAAAGTGCTCTTTTGCTTTATGAGAGGTTTAAGAAAAACTCCGTCCAGAGACAGATTCTAATGCAAGTTCCCTTTGAAACTGTTTATTTATATAGATGAAACATTTTAAACAGGTTTGTTGCTTAAAACAGTTTATTCGGAACATTTTCAGCTATGTAAGTTTTATGTCTGTGGCAGGATTTTTCCTAGAGGTAGATTTAAGCATGAGGACTAACATCAGATCTTCTGTGATGTTAAATTTGAGTCTGAACCCAACAGCCCGAATAGAACCTATTCCAGCAAGAATACAAACCAGAGTACAATCCCAGATGATAAACCAGTGAGTCAGCTAGTTGGATTTGCACCCCCAAATGACCTTTTGTAGTTCAGTCTCATCCCTTAAAATCACTGAACAATCATATTTCCTGAATATAAGGTCGGCACAGTGGATGGAAACTGAAGACACGTAACAAGGTATATCAAAAATGTCTGGATTAACAGCCCGTGGTCCTCAGAGTAGGGGAGTGGTAACCTGTGAAAAGATTAGAGGACTAAAACAGGCTAGAAAGTGTTACCTCTGCTCTGACATGCGCAGTAATCTCTCAGAAGGGATACCAGGACCATCAGCAGGACTGCACTTAACTGCTTGAGCACTCTTAAAAGAAAACCATTTTGCACCATGAAGTCAGAGCTGTGTTTAATTCCTTGCAAAGTTCCACTGAATGTTGAAAGGAAGAAACTATCAGAACGTACCGAGAAGCCAAGTAATTAGCCTGCATTAATCTTTGGTTGCCCCCACTCCCTAAAATGACCTGAATTTGTGAGTTACGTGAGCCCTGAAGTCTATGTAAGCACGGAGTCAGGCCTGGAGGATTACAAAGAGGCTGAAGAACATTCAGGTTTCCAGTTGTTGACACCAACAAGGCTTCTAAAGCAGCAAAAAGACAGCTGCTTCCACCAAACAACATCAATTTGAGATCCGATGCTTGATCCCACTTATCTTAATTATAACCTTTCATCAACCGGATAAAGAGAAAAACAATTTTAACATAGTATCTCTCAGCAGAAGACTCAATTGAACAGCAAATTGAGGAAGAAATTCAAACTCACAAAGCAGTTAATGGCCCAAATGAAAAGCTTTTCCCCTCAGCTGCCCTCTCATTATAATAGGTCACAAAGTTTTAAAATTTCATTACCTTCCATAATTGGCTATTTTTTGCAATATAAATGGCAATTGTTGTTTCAAACTGAAAATTCAAATGTTGGGGTTGGTGACATAAGAAGATTCTTATATTAAGACATATTAAGGAATCAGGAGTAGCTCCAGTGACTGAACTTAGTAGATTCAGCCCAGGACCATAAAACATCACCATGTTTAAGTGTGTGTTGTTTAAAGTGCTGTTTGTTCATGACTAAACAGTAAGGGGAGCAGCACAAAAGCTGCATTTGCTGTACCAGTAAGTTTGTGGTTTTCATTTTCTAGCAATATGTTTGTCAAAGAGTTTCCCATTATGAACCTGACTATTAGCTGCATTTGAAACAGGAGCCTCAAACAGCCATTGCCAGAATTCATTTCAGAAATTAATCTGGAAGACAAGGATAGAGACATTTAATCAGCAATTCTATCTAATAAAATTGATTAGAAGTGCAGAGTTTTGCATGAGCCCACCTTGATCACAGGGAGAGCAGATAACAAGTGCTCTGAATTGGAACAAATTAACAGCAAACCCATCAGGGCACAGAGATAAGGTAATCTACAGGTATGAACTGCAACAATAAAAGATAAAGGGGGAAATGAGAGAAATTTATTTCTCTCAACAACTCAACTAAGTTGATCCAAGAAGAATAACTGAAAAAATTCCAAGTAGTGAATGCTGCTTATTGTGGTCTTGGATTCCTGTTCCAGACCAGGTTGTGGATATAGTGGAAAATTCATCAGCTCTCCCTAATTCTACTCTGCTCTTGTGAGACCCCACCTGGAATACTGCACACAGTTCTGGTGTCCTCAACATAAGAAGGACATGGAACTGTTGGAGCAAATCTAGATGAGGCCACAAAGTTAATAAGAGGACTGAAGCATCTCCCCCATGAGGACAGGCTGAGGGAATTGAGGCTGCTCAGCCTGGAGAAGAGAAGACTGCATGGAAACCTCAGAGCAACTTTTCAATATCTGAAGGGCCTACAAGGAGCCAGAGAAGGACTATTAGGAACTGCAGTGATAGGACAAGGGGTAATGGATTCGTTTAGGTTGGATGTGAGAAAAATGTTTTTTACTCTAAGGGTGGTGAGACACTGTCCCAGGTTGCCCAGGGGGGCTGTGGCTGCCCCAACCCTGGTGGTGTTCAAGGCCAGGCTGGATGAGCCTTGAGCAACCTGATCTAGTGCCACTTTCCTTGTTGTGCCTATGGATGAAACCACCATGGATCATCAGGATGGCAATGGCAGATGAAATGTTGTCTTGTGCAAGACTAGAGCTTCTGAAATGAAAATACCACCAAAATCAGCTCTGAGGAGGAACATTTGGCAGCTGTACAAGGACAGCATTCATATTACACCTAGGGCTAACTACATCTGGGTTTCTCTCACTTTGATGAAAATCCTTCCCATAAAAAACCAACCCAAAACAACTAAACACTAAAATCATGAAACTATTTAAAGGATATCATTTAACAGAGGCAGTTAATGACCCAGAACATTAAATTTGCCACAAATATTATTATTTCCATCTCTTATTTTAGGTCTTTCTCCACTTAGGCTACTGAGCATTTTGTCTTCATACTAACAAGTAAAAGGGGGTCAGCAGAACCAGATACAGGGGAAAAAAAGACAGCATGAGACAGACCAGCATAAAAGAGAATTTCTGAGAAACTCAACTGTATCAAAGTAGATTTGGTGGAAGGTTCTTGCACTCAACAGAGCTGGAGGATTTTGTCCCCTGACCAAGGTCAAGTGGATCTTGTAAGGTCACACTACTCTTCCTTTAAAAGGATCAAACAAAACATTGGTAGATGCAAGTTCTAAACTTACCCCAGTTGTAAATATTTTCTAGTGGAGACTTAGTCATTCAAATGAAAAATTGTGGTGATTATGTTTAACATCACCAAAAGCAGAGAGCACTTCAGGTAATAGCTTCCAGGGAGGGGAAATAAAACACTGGGAATAAAGCCATCCTTTTAATCTTGTACATATTTAGCATCATTGCATAAGCAATTCAGAATTCTGGTGTGCAATGTTAATAGGACCTATTACAGTTCACCTGAGCCCCAAATTTCCTACTGTTAAGGCAAGAGATCTTTTTTCTTAAAGTACATTGAACTCTATTATATGGCAAGATGTGTCTGGACTCCTAACAAACTTTCATCTGCTCCTAATGGTGGATAAAAAAAGAAAAACTTTTGAAAGTCATAAATATAATGTGACTGAATAAATCCTGTTTCAGGTCTGCTAGTGAACTTAAGGCCTAACTTAGTCTCTCTGAAGTTGCTGCAAAAAGAATTTTCGATTTTTTAAGGTTTTGGTTTCTAAAGGCAGCAAAGAAAGATGGAAAAAGAGCTGTGTTCTGAAATACTTGGAGGTAGCTCTAAAGCAGAGTAAGTTTGGCAAATATAAATTGAAGACATCAAATTTTCCTTCACATATATACAGTCCCTAAAATACAAAGTGCACAGATACCTGATTAGAGACATATGAATTAACAAAACATCCCCCAATGAGGACACCATTTGTAGTTAATACATACACTGATTTTGTGTGATTAAAGGGTCAGCTTTGCCTCTGTCCCATCCAGCCAGAACAAGACTCCTTGGCAAAGGGGAAAACTAGTCAGTGAAGGACGACTAAAAATATTTAAAGAGGATTTTTATCCTCACTAAGTGTTTTGACCATGCAGCAGCATCTCCAGTGTGCTAAAGAACAGGTATGAAAAGGTTGGGGAATCACAGAACTCTGCCATTGCTTGGATATTCTTCAATTACCTCTCCAACTCTAAGAGCAAATGTGTAGCAAATGTGGCTCCTCTACCCCTCATTCCTAACGACTTCCTAAGGGCTTATCAAAAGACTTCTGAAGGCAGGAGAAAGATCCCCACAGACATCAGTACCTTCTGTATCAGCATTTCCTATGGACAGTGGAGGCCTTTTTCTATCAGGAATGTAAGAAAAGTGTGAGTAATTCAGATGTCATCCGAGATGGTTTTAAGAATGGGATAAGAGAGAGAGAAACTTGATTACTCTTACAGGGACTGAAAAAGATGAGTCAGTAGCACCAGCATGTGTAGGTGGGATCCAATGCCAGCCAAAGCAGCATGAACACCTGAATATCTGTCTCTCATGCCTCACCTTCCTGTTCCAATCTAGAGAGTTAGAAAGCTTTTAAAAGTATGACCCCCAACACACACGACAGAATCAAACAGCTGTTTCCTTTATGCATTTCACACATAGTCAAACGATGAAGTTATCTATTATGAAAGAAATTGGGGCCTTCCTATCATTTAGAAAATGGCTTAAATTTGATACTTTACCTCTGATACTGTCTCAAGGAGCATAAAATCAGCTCGAATGGCTGAGACAATTGAGATATTCTGAATAGGAGGAGAAGCTCTGTCTCTCTGCAAAAAGCTTGCAGTCACAGCTTGCTGGGAAGAGCTGTGAAATGTGCTCGCGGGCTCTGTCCCTAACGTGATTATGCAAAGGAGATGATAGTAATAGCACTGCCCTGCCATCACTTACAATGCATCTGCTCTCTTTCAATTTTCAGTAATTTTCATCGAATTTAGGTCCATCAGGTTGCCCTGCCATAGGATTCATGTGAAAATGAGATCCTTATTCTAAGCGACTGATGCAGTCGAAGAAATGGGAAGTGTTAAAGCTTCTATCCATTATGTTAAAGGGGGAAAACTGTTCCAAAAATGAAAAGAGATAAAATCTAGTTAAATGTGGAAGTTTTCAGTTACTTCCAGTCCAGAAAAAAAAAAAATGAGGTTATTCTAAATAAGAGGTCTGTGTATCACAGCTGGCCTCAGAATACTGGAGCATATGTGTTCAGGTGGGAATTATGCTATGTATGTAGCATTGCTTGCAGACCTGACCCAGCAGAGGATGCACTCCAACAGGAATCACAGTTGGAGTTTGGAGTCAATGCTCACTTCTGCTAGCTTGAAATAGCAACTTTGGGGTAGAGCCTACTGAGGAAACTAAATAAGGGATAAAGCAGGGCCAGTAATTTAAAGATGGGCAGTGATCAGAGCACATCGGCCAAGTCAGGCTGTATCAATCCACTGTGAATTCCTCCAACAGCAGAGCTTAATGGTGTGGTGCTCTGAGTAGGAAACAGTACAGAAGGTGGTAATTAGAATTCTGGAGTGCAGTAGAGAACTGCAGATCCAGTGGACAGGTTTATCAATTCAATCTCTCCTGAAGATCACATACTTCATTTGTCAAACTTCTTAAGCAATCGCTCATTGGAGTCATTGACTTTTACATCACTTACATCATCTTGCTACAGCTTATAAGATCCCTGAGTTTTGCCATGGAAGCAGCAATGCACTGAAATAAAGTTCTGCTTGCTGAATCAGAAACCAGAAAGTGGCTAAGTGTATGAGTCCATAAGAAAAACAATGGCACATTTTACCTTGGTGATATTGTGAGCTGTATCCGTTCCTTTTTACAGGAACAGATTGATATATGTATACATATATATTTATTTTTATATATTTTTTTATGCAGTAATGTCAGTCATGACAGTGTTGTCTACAGCCTTTCTTCACACCTGTTTATTTACTTGAGGGTTTTTTTCCTCCTGAGATGCCCTAGGCATGCACATGGTGAAAACTGACATTTCGTTGGCTACGAAGATGGAAACACTTCCATGCTTCAGATCTAACCCAAATACTGTAAATTACTGATATAGTTATTTTGGCTTTTTTTAATGTGTTGTTTGAGAAGGAATAACTGGCTTTGCAATATGTGCTGTAAATTACAGGAAAAAAATAAGAGTCCCAGGCCTGAAATATAGGAACCAACTGTCTCCTCTTACAGGTGTCTCCTAAACAGACAGATAAACAGAAATATGGATACAGTCTATATGGAATTCCACATCAATGGATTTTTTTTCCCTGTTGAGTAACACTCAGGCATAAACCAACTTTGTTTTTCAGTCAGTCTGGTTTAGTGTTATTAAAGATAGTGGTAGAGTCATTGAAGATGGTGAAGGACAAAACTCAAAGACTTTAGACAACATCAGCCAAAGTTTCTCCTGCTCCAGGACATTATCACCTGCCTTTTTGAAAGGAAACTGACTCACATTAATAACATCTCCAATGATAAGAACCACTGTAAAAATCCTAATGATCTCTGAGAGACCAATTTCTTCTCAATGTGAATGGACAGTGAGGAATTTTGCTCAACAGATAAAGCTCCACTATCAGATATGTTGGTTTACTATCACACCCTACTGTGAGTAATTATATTCTTTGCACACGAGGATGAAGACAGAATTGCACAGCTCTGGTTTGGTTCTGTAAGGCAAATGCAGGATTGAAATTTCAGAATCAAAACAGATGCGTTTGCAAAGCAAAGAAGGAAAGAGGACAGGACTGATTTCCATGACTACTGAGGGGGAAAAAAAGGTTGCTAGTAGCACTTTGGGGACTCTAGTTTCAGAGACACACTGAATCTAGAGACATATTTCTACTAATCAAATTCAGACGTTCTTTGACAAGTTACTTGGCTCAGGCCTGGCTGGTGCTACTGACTTATCATTGCAAGCCAAATTTCAAACTAACCTGTTGTTTCCACAGATTTCTGTGCCAGCAGAACTTCCTGCCTGGCAGTGGCTGCAGTTTATCCCTAACACATCCTTTGCCCATGCTTAGGGTCCATCCTAGAAAATCTTAAACATCACCCACATGTTGCAGCCTAAAGGATGATGATGCTCAAGGGAATTTGTGAATACAATCAGGTAGTCGAAATGCAAAAGAAAAAAAGGCCATAACAAGATCTCCTAAACCCCTGACTTGCCTAATCCTGTGGAGGTTTGTATGTGCTTAAAGGAGCACATGTGCTTCATGAAAATCTGCTGCCACCCTCCGCCACAGCGAAAGGCTGAGTGTGGCTGTCATTTTAATGTCAGCTAGGCAGGTTTAGTGCTTCTCTGCTTTCCTTCTGAAGATCCTTTCTGGCTCTTTTTGTTTGAAAAAGTAGTATTTTTAACTTGCAAAATAAGTTTTTTTAAAATACCCCAGAGAAGAAAATGATGATCTGAACAAACAATCCCAATTACAGTCAAGGAAGGGAATTCCTTCTAGATCTAGATCTATGCTGACCAGACAGGCTAGTGTGACTTTAGCTTGGCAGACACTTAGGCACTACCAAAAAAAAATCACCTTCAGTAAAACCAGTTCTTGTCCTCTAATGTTGGTTTGGAACAGCCAAAGGATTCACAAACTGATTCTTGTGCTCACCTTTAAGTAGTTCATTCTAAGTACACTGGTTCTTCTCTAAGCTTCCCTGAAAGCCTGGGATATGATGGATTTATTAAACTGAAAACTCAGTAAGATGGCTTTTCCTTCTCCAATCCCCACTCTATGCTGGGATATTTTAAATCATAACAGCAGCAGCACAGAACGCCTCTGTGCGTGCTTAGAGATGATTATTTGCACTGTTTCAATCTATTTTGCTAAGGTTTGCCATCTGATGCCCACCTAATGTGAAACCTCTCTCCGCTGGGAGAATGAGCACAACTGATCACAAGGGAAAAGTTCCATTTGAGAACATATGTCTGAGCAAACAGAATGGGTTCCCTGTCTGACAGCTGCTGCACTCCTCCCTGCTGCTTCACCCCTCCCATGATTTTGAATTCAACTTCTTATTTTGCACCTGTAAGGAGCCATGCAGGCAGTGAACTCTCCCTGCTCTATGTTCTTCTCTTTAAAATAATCAAACACACCTTTTTGCTAAGAAAAAATGGTAGTAAGAAGAAAGCTGGGAAGTATCTCCTCTTCTCTATTGGTTCATAGAATCATAGAATCAACCAGGTTGGAAAAGACCTCAAAGATCGAGTCCAACCCTACCGTGGTCACTAGACCATGGCACTAAGTGCCACATCCAGTCTCAGCTTGAAAACCTCCAGGGATGGTGAATCCACCACCTCCCTGGGCAGCACATTCCAATGCCTGAGCACTCTCTCCACAAAAAATCTCTTCCTAATATCCAACCTAACCCTCCCCTGGCAGAGCTTGAGTCTGTGCCTTCTTGTCCTGCTGCTGGTTGCCTGGGAGAAGAGACCAATCCCCACCTGACTCCAACCTCCTTTCAGGGAGTTGTAGAGGGTGATAAGGTTCTTCCTCCGTGACAGGTTTAATGGGGAGAAAACCATCTCTATACCATACTATCTCTATTGATTTATTAAAAGATATGCAAAGTGATCAAGCTCCAACTTTTGGACACTTCCCCATGCAGGTCTGTTAAAGCAAAGCTTCCCACAGATTTCACACTGGGAAAAAAAGGGATTTTGAAAGGACGGCTAAAGCTCACAAATCAGAGCAGAACTCCTGTTTTCTGGAGGTCCTCATGAGTCACAAAAGATATTACATTTGGAAATACTGAGATTACTTATTTTGTAGGAGGATTTATGGAGCTGAGATTAATTCGCAGGACAAAGTCTCAGATATATGTACCTCTGTAATAAAAATCCTGTTAGATTCTGTATCAAAGATGTACTAAAACCCTCCAGCAAAGGTTAAGAAACATGGTTTTAATGCAAAAGTAGGCAGATGATACTCTTTCACAAACGTTCATGAGGCATACCAAGAATTATCCAGGATTTGGAGTGAAGTTTCTGCTTTGTTAAGGGCACTAGCACATGGTGTTCTAAAATAATGACAGAAATAGTAGTAGCCATATTGCTTATCCCAGAAATCCAACGCTTCTAGGGAGAATGCCAAATGCCAGAAGGATATCTCAGTTGTTGCAATGTCTTCTGAAATATCAGATCATCTTCTGAGGGGGGAACCGGGCCTGACCCAGCCAAGAGCTGAGCACCCTCAGGTGATACAACAGACAGACAAGTTTGTGGGAAGAAAAAGAGAGGAACAAATTTATGCACGTCTTACATAAATCTGCTTAACCCCAAAAGTAAGATTTAACTGGAATGAGAGGAGGGTAAGTTTTTCTGAATCTGAAAAATCTGTTCAGTGAGTGAAAAAAAAACCCCTCAAAAATTTAATGAGAGAAAAATTAAACTCTGGTCTGAATCCAGGTGGAGGCTGTATGTGGCATTATTATAGGCTCCCATATGTTTCCTAGAGGCATTGAAAGAGACAAGGGAATTAAGACATAGGGAAATGTAATTATTTGTGATGGAAACAAAATAGCAGCCAGTCTATGCATATACTCCTCCTGTTGAACTAGCACTATTCTACCGAATTTAATTATTTCCAGATGCTATTGTACTTCCAGAGGTAGCCATAGGCTTGTTCACATTGTGTTTCACATGCTGCTTTTAGTCATCAGGACGCAGTGACATAAAAATTGCTATCTGAGTTGACACGGTTATTCCCTCTTGATGCCTTTAAGTAGGAGCATAATGTGACAGATGAGAGTGCTGAAGCTCAGTGTCTCACACAGGCTTAAAGATGGTAATAAATTATTCCTGCAAAACTTTGAAAACTGTTCTACGGGGGAACAATTTCTACACTCTGCAATTTATTTGCTTTTCTTTCTTCCTTCATTTTTCTACACCTAGAAACGTGTATGAAAACAGGAATTTAGTTGTTCAGGTACTCATTTCCTCCTGCTGCGCAGCCATCACAGGAAATCACAAACCTTTCTCTCAGCAGCAGCTGAAGAGTAGGTAGCAGCATAGATCAAATAAATCCTGGAAGATTAACCAGGTCTGAGATTTAGGGCTGGATTTAACTGGAAAAACCTGCAGACTTGTACGTGAGATAGATAAAATCATGTTGATAGGTAATTTTGGCTCAAAATAAGGAAAGCAGTGTGAAGCTTGGACAGTGTGTAAAAGGCAGGTTCAGCACAACCAGGACACAGGTACAACAGGCAGAAGGAATATACTGGAGATTCCTGCAGTCCTGGTGCAGAGAAGTCATTCCAGCAAGGTGTCTGTCACTCTGGAGCTCTCATAGAAAGTTATCTTGGAAAATTTCAACAGCATTTGAGCCAGGCTGGAGTCACAGACTCCTTTCCATTCCGACAGGCCAGACTGAACCCCAGTGGAAAGGAGGATTTGTATCCAGGCATCCATATGCAGGATTCACATTACCAAACTTCCCAAAGCTTCACACATGAGGTTTTGGGTTTAACACATTTCAAATGTTTACTCAATGTTAGATTAATCTGTTTTGGGTATAAGCGTTACATCAACCCCCCAAGGATGATATAAGTTAACTCTTTGGGTATCAAAAGGTGCAGGAAGTTCAGTTTCAGAAAATTGCATCTTTCTCTTCCTGCTTTTTACTATTTGGATAATTTGCACCAAAGTAATGTCTCTGCTTGTGAGTGTTTGCCCCCACTGCTTTATTATTCGCTCAGAACAGTCATTCCTTGCATATGAGGCCAGTGATATTTGCTACTGAAATACTTTTAATGTCACAAAATGGATTAAATCTTCAAGTGGTGAGTGAGCAATCAGAAAACCTAATCACCTAAGCAACAGCAGTTCTGTTTCATGCCTGTGTGTCTAATTATACTCAACCAGGCCAAAACCCCTTACCTCCCAGGGAATGACCCATTCTCTTTCACCCCAAGGATTTTTTTTAATGCCTTAACTGATTGGCAAAGCTGGTGGGTTCTGCATTTTGTAACCAAGCCAGGTGTAGCTATTTGTTAAGTATCAATGACAGGTTGATGTAAAATGATTCTGTTGTGACATGGGGGAGTGGTCTGGGGGAGGTTGCAGTGCTTGGGACTTTTCCCCAGCACAACCTTCCACCGTGGCAGCTCCTTGGGCTGGAGGAGGACAGGCTGGGAGGGCAAGCAACTCGGGCAGCTGAGGCTTTGCAGGCCAGAAGAGCAAGTGTTGGGATGGCCAACACTTTTCCTGGGCAGCAGGGCTGACCCCCAGCCCCACTGTGACCCCCCCAGTGTCACCACCCCAGCCCTGGTGATCTCAAAGGCTGCAGAAGAGCCCTGCAGAGGCATTGGGATGTCAGCAATGTGCTGCCTCCACCACTGGCCCAAGAGACACTTCCCAGAGGTTCATCAGACTCTTCTCAGAGGTCCCTAAGACTTTTCCCAGAGGTTCAAAAGGCTCCTCTCAGAGATTCATAAGGAACTTCTCAGAGGTTCATAAGGTTATTCCCAGAGGTTCATAAGGCTATTTCTAGGAGTTCGTAAGGAACTTCCCAGAGGTTCAAAAGGCTCTTCTCAAAGCTTCATAAGGAACTTCCCAGAGGTTCATAAGGAACCTTCCAAATGTTCATAAGGTTCTTCTCAGAAGTTCATAAGGAACTTCCCAGAGGTTTTTAAGGCTATTTCCAGAAGTTCATAAGGAATTTCTCAGAAATTCTTAAGGCTATTTCCAGAGGTTCATAAGGAACTTCCCAGAAGTTCTGAAGGCTATTCCCTGCAGTTCATAAGGCTATTTCCAGAAGTTCGTAAGGAACTTCCTAGAGCTTCCTAAGGGCTTCCCAGATGTTCATAAGGCTTGTCCCAGGGGTCTTTAAGCCTTTTCCCAGGAATCCATAAAGCTCTTCTCGCCTGCACCCGCCGCCTCTCCCTACACAGCACCGGCTCTCAACGCTCAGCTCACACCGGGCGGAGCGTTCCCCGCGCGGGCAGGGCTCGCTCGGCTCTCCCTCCCCGGGCCGGGCCCGGCTCTCTGCTCTC
>NW_008657662.1:18113-18712 GCF_000695815.1 Acanthisitta chloris | reverse complement strand
CGCTGATCCTGAGCTGCTCTGCCTTGGGCCGCCCCGCATCTCCCCTCCGGCCCCCGGGAATCCCGACCCCAGGGTTTGTGGTGATGCTGCCTCTGCAATCCACAATGCCAGCGGGGCTGGACAGCGCTTATCATCATGTAGCTCGGGTTTTACAGCTATAAAAAACTCCACTGAATTATAGCTTCAGGGGGATTGACAGGATGTGCTTTAGTTCTGAGACAGAACTTGGGAGGGGAGACTGCGGATGGTGGCAGCTCAGGGAGCCCAACCACCCCGAACACCATGCGAGGAACTGAGTCACGGGGCAGCCGGGCAGGGGCACCCCGCAACGCTCCAGCCCAGTGCTCCTGGGGAGTTTTCCCAGGGGATCTGCATTGCCTTGGAGCATCCCCGGGCTGACCATCCTTGTCCATCCCTGAGCGGCTCCTCAGTGGGATGGCCCTCGGTGGGGGAGCTCTGACCGTGGGTCAGAGAATGTGGGGAAGGTGAACCCCACATTTTTCTACTGTAAGGTGAAGAGGTGACTGGTGACAAGTCCCTGTGGGGAAGGTCCCTAACAGCCACAGGAACTTAAGCCCAGCACAAGGGCACAGCAGATG
>NW_008657662.1:17484-17691 GCF_000695815.1 Acanthisitta chloris | reverse complement strand
CCAGCGTTTCCTCCGTCACGGGGAGCTGACAGACAGTTTGGGGGGCTACAAATCAGAGCTGAAAAGCCGGGGCTGGACAGGCTGTCTGGGAACTCGTAACCTGAGCCCCAGGAAAGGAGAACTCAGGAAAGCGCTTTCAGCAATCATATTCATCATCTTCAGCTCAGGCTCATTAGGCTCGCCGGGCCCAGCCCCGCCCCCGCCCAA
>NW_008657662.1:0-17403 GCF_000695815.1 Acanthisitta chloris | reverse complement strand
TGTAGGGTTCCCCGGCCGCGCTCGCCAGCGCCGCGCGGAGAGGCAGCTCCGCACTTCGGTCCCCCAGCCCCGCTCTGCCCCGGCCACGGGGTGATCCCCATGGGTCACCCTCTGCTCCCTTTGCCAGGAGCTATGGGAGCAGCCAAGGGAGAGTTTTAGTCTCCCGTCGCAGAGGGAAGAGCAGCCCTGTGCCACTGCATCCTCCATCCCGGGCCCAGGGACCAGTGCAGGGATCGATCACCTGAGCATTTCAGGGGATGCTTGAAAGCCACCTCACCACAAGGCTGTCCCCACCAGCACTGGGCACCAGCGTGACACTGCTGTCATTTCCTCCCAGGCTGTCCCCATCGCACCTGCTCACAGAGCGGTGTGGCAGGGACTGTCCTCCCTGCTACCTGGCACAGGGTGGAGGGTGGAGAGGTGCCCTGGCTGGTGCAGCAGTTTTGTAGCCATCCTGCCCAAGGGTCTGGCAGAGCCCTAGGTGCTGGGTAGCCCTTCATCAAGTGGTGGGAATCTTGTCAGGGCTGTGCATGTGGGTGCTTTGCACTGTGCTGTGCCCACTGTCTGTGGGTCTGGCAGTATACCTGGGGTGGCACATCCCTACCTCAGGGTCTGAGCAAAAGGCAGCCATGGGAATCTCTGTGGGGTTCAGGACCAAAAGTACAATGGAACATGGAAACCCGAGGACAGGGCTGGGAAGGGCCCCTAGGGTCCAGAAGTCCATCTCAAGGGGTGGCACTCAGCACAGCCACACAGCCTCACTGAGCGTGGTGGTGAAATGGGTGCAGGCAGCTCTGCTTGCCCTGTGGCTTTTAGGGCAGCTGTGCATTCCCACTTCTCCGGGCTCAGGCTGGCCTGGATGTCCTTAATTGCCCAAAGGTCAGTGTCCCCGAGCTCGGGGCCACGTGTCGGAGGGACCCCGGGCAGGAACCTGACATGGACACGAGTCATTCGAGATCAACGCTGGAGGCCAGGAAATTGCAACAGACACGAACCTAAATATGCTGCACGTCCCTCCAGGTAATCAGGGGCTGGGCCAGATTCCAGCTGACAGCTTAAATGCCTTAATTCCTCGGCCGCTGTGGTTCGAGGGGGTCCCGTGTGCTGTGGGCTTCTCCCAAACGGTCTCTGAGCTGGAGATTTGTCTGTAATTGGAGGCGTGTTGCATTCCCCTGAAAGTAGCCAGGTCCCGCTGGAGGAGGGCTGCGGGAAGGCAGCAATTTCCCTTATGGAATTATTTACCTGATTAGAGAGTTTATTTTATCAAAATTGCTTCAGAATGGGGCTGCTCGGCGTGTCCAGTGCGGGGAGCTCCCTGGTGGGGCTGGCGGCCTGGAGACAGGTAATTTGTGTGGTTAATGGGACTAATCCACCAGGCAATTACACCAATAGATTTCACGGCTGCAAAGTGCTCTATTCCCATTAATTAAAAATCTGTTAAGAAGATTAGCATGTAAAGTATCAAAAGAAACCCACGAGTTTCTTTCCCCACTGACCCCCAAAGGCGAGTGTGGGAGTGCTGGATTGCTCGCATTAGCACAAAAATGATTCTTTTTAAAGGTAAGGGCTTCACAGCCAAAGTAACCGCTGACAGTTTTCCCCAACTTCCCTACCAAGAGGTCCTTTATCTTTAATTATAGTTTGTTCAGATTAGCCCTGATTGTTCACGTGGAGCGTTAGCTAAAATATATTTGGAATGTGTGGTTTTCCTGTGCGCGGTGGTGTGGTGTGAGCAGGGCAGCCCCCAGCCCAGACCTGTGCCACAGCAGGTGCCACCACTGCTGGGCTGGTGCCCGTGAGGGGACAAGGGTTTGGGGGTGTGTGTACAAACTGAGCATCCCACTGTTGAGGTGGTCACACCAGAGCAGGAGTGTGGATGGCAGTACCACCACTGGTACCACCGTTGGCAAGGGCTTGGCCACCAAACCCGGCTCTACAGCAGGCACTGGGCTGTGTGGGCACCTCCCTGGTGTGGTAGAGGGCCAAGACCTCACCAGGAGCTCCATACCATCACCACCTGCACCCTGCAGACACCATCCCCACACCACAACTCCCACCCAGCTCAGCTCAGCTCGGTCCCTCGCTCGTGGCCAGTGCCACTCCTGCTCTTTGTCCACAGCCAGACAGGAGCAAAACAAAAGCACATTCCCCAGCAGCTGAAGGTGCCATTTTTACGGTTGGGCTGAACGAGGAAGTATTTTTTGATCTCTTAAAAATCCTGAATATTATCTGACAGTTTATCTTGTTTCTCGCATCCGTGTCTTTGCAGCAACGCCAGCTCATTTACATGTGTATTGCGCCTGCCTCCACGGGTGCTGAGGTCAATTGAAACTCAAGAAAAGAGGAGAAATTTATGCAAAACTGTTGATTGCATTTGTATGTAATGAAATCATCCAATATTCATCTGACTATAGACTCTAATCTGAAAGGAGAAGTGAAGGACATAAGAGTCACTGGAAAGCAATAATGAGCTTCTGTAGTGATTAAAAAAGCACTTGAGCTTTCTGAAAATCCAGCCAGAAATCGTGTCTAATCAACACGGAATATAGGAGGCAGAGATTACATTGATACATTTTGCAAAGCTCACTGTTGAAAATGTATGCGCGCTGTAAACTCTGACATGCCATCCAGGGGCTGTTGGATACAAATCCGGGCGGCACAATCAGCGCCCGGCTCGTCCCTGGCACAAAGCAATCTTGGTGTCTCTGCTCGATGACTCACAAGGAGCGCAATCACATCTATTTTGAAGAGCAATGTTGTTTTTTAACTATGTCGAGAGCTTCCAGCTTCCTTGGAGTTTTTCCTTCCCTTCGCCTCTGTTTTGTGTCCCCACAGCCACGGGGCTCAGTCCAGGAGCTGTCAGGAGGCTGCTGCCTGCCCTGGGCCCTGTCCAGCAGCTTGGAGCAGACTGGAGCATCCTAGTGGAGCTAAGTGTGGCTGTCAGGCAGTCTGGGAAGGGTGTGAGTCTCTCCTGAGCAGGGTCATACACAAGAATGTATCCCATGTGCTGGGATTGTGACCTCTCAGGGACCCTCAACCCTCCAGGTCACAGCAACACTCACCAGGTGGGAACATGCTGATGCCCTGGGTCGACAGGTGCTGTTGGTGACAGAGCTCCTGGTGAGGGCAGGGGGTGCAGACAACCCAGGGCACAGCACAAGGGGTCTGGCCATGGTTCTCCCTCACCCCCTGCCCTGCACCACCCATGGCACTTGCTGCTGAGGCCAAACCACTTGGTGGCTGATGTGGTGTCACTGACAGAGCCACATTATACCAGCCCAACCACTTTCTGGCCCATGTCCCTTCCCCTCCTGGGTTATTTGGCACAGCTGGAACTCCTTTTCCACCCGCCAATAGCATCAGCTGCAGCTTCTTATCAGCTCTGGGTGCAATCCAGGCTGGAACCAAGTCAGAGGCTCCTGCTGGTGCTGGTGGAGGAGTGTTTGGAGCAGACAGACCTGCTGCAGCTCCCAGTGTGGAGCAGCAAGTGATTTATGCCACAAAGAGAAAGCAGGACCTGTCCAGAGCCACCCTGTGTGCCAGCTGGTGGTGAGTGCCTGTCCTCTCTTCTCCTGCGTGGTGCTGCTGTGGTCCTGTGTGGCTGGAAGGTGCTGGGGCTGTGGCTGGTGCTTTTTTTCTGTTCATTCTGCAGTGTAAGGTGTCCTGGAGAGCAGGAAGGGCTGCACAGGCACAGGTCCCTGGGCTCATGTCCTGCCTGCCTTGCTTTGGTGGTACCAGGGCTGAGAGTATGATCTGTGGGTGCTGTGGCAGCTCCTGTCTGATGCAGGGCACAGGGGTGAGGTGAGGATAAATGGGAATCCAGGCAGCTCCATCCCCAGCCCAGTGCCAGGGCAGTTTTACCACAGGTTTTATTTCCTGTGAGGTGCAGCGAGATGCTACAGGATGAGGAACAGCAGTAAGTATTTGGGAAATTTCTTTGTGCAATGACTCCCTGCAGCTCCACTGCCACCCTCCACCAGCCCATTGTCACCACCTGAAGGGTTTGGAGAATGGGAAGAGACCAGAGAAGCCCCCACAGGCAGCAGCAGCATTTCTCCACCTGCCCTGGCTTTGTGGAGCTCCCAGTGCAGCAGCTGCTGCTCTCAGGCAGGTAGCAGGGAAACCCTTCAGGCCCAGGTTCCTGCAGGGATGCTGAGGCTGCAACAATGGCAAAAAAAGCCCAGTTGATAAATGTCAAGAGAAATCCAGCAATCGGCTGAAAGCAATTTCCCGAGCCATGGAACCGCCCTGGGCTCACCATCTTCCTTTCTCCATTTATCATGGTGAGGGCTTTGGCCAAAATACACAAAGCAGAGAAATTGTTGACATGTGGGGCCCTAGCAGAGCAAATCCTTCATCCTCCTCCCCCTCCCCACGGCACACAAACTAACTTTTTGGGAGTTGTTTATTTAAGGAGTGCAGAGCACTTGGTGCTCTTTGAACCCAAATGCCTTGGGAGCAGGGCTGGGGGCTGCCACCACCTTCCCTCCTCCTACACGGCCGAGGCTGCAGCCAGGCCGTTTGCTGCCATTGGCAAGTATCTGCTGGTAGTGAGGAGCTGAGCTGTGGGATGTGCTCAGGACCCTCAACTGGTGCTGAGCTCCCTCATCCCTTCCTGATGGCCATGGTGCCAGCAGCTGCTGGCCATGGCACAAGGCAAATGCTTCCTTTGGGATGTGTGAACCCAAAGGAATACATCAACCAGGAACTAGCTGTCCCAAGGCTGCTCTTCCACATCTCATTTTTACTTTATTTCAAGCAAAAATAAATGCTGAGGCTTGCAGCAGGACAGTGCAGGTTCCCCTCATTGCTGGCAGTGCAGAACACAAATGGCACAAGTCCTTCCTCTGTGCCTCAGCTTCCATGTGGCAGCCCTGCCAGCAGCCTGCAGTCCTCCTTCCTGATATTTTATTTTTCATCTCAGTTCATCAAATTCTGTTCCCACCTGGATAAAGAACAGTGAGGAGTGTTCCCCCCTCCCTCCAGCACACCCCAGGGTGGGCAATGGGAACAGCCAAGGCACAGAGCCACCTCTGCACATCCTTGAGGCTGCTGCCTCTGGGCACAGACAGGTGCTGGGACATGTGGCAGTCCGTTCTGTTCGAGGGGGAGTGTGCCCATTGGGATGGTGTTTATCCAAGCAGCTCCTTGGTCTTCACTGCCAGCAGCTTGTCCATCTCTGCAGAAGCTTCATCTGCCATTTGCTGGATCTGTGGTGACACAGTACAAGTCAGAGTCACACGTGAGGTGATGCCAGAGTGTAAAGGGAAAGGACTGACTGGATCACCCTCCACAACAAAGCCCAAAGTCCCAGTAAAACCCAAACAGTGCTGGGGCAGTAACTGGTTCTTCCTGGGTCTTTCCACCAGCCCTCAGGAACACTGTGCCTGTGCTGCATCTGTACAGCGAGAGCAGGTGCTGCTTAAAGGCTCTGAAAAGAGAGACACACACACAAACTCCTGGCTGAGCTTCACAAGTGACTTGGTCAGGTACTTATGATATATGTAGGGGAGGGCAGAGACAAAGAACTGCTGGTGACCTCCTGCAGCCTTCCCAGGATTAGAACAAACAGGTGAGAGGAGGAGTGCAGCCTTAGTGCACACCAGGAATTCACACATCAATTAACTATTTATTTCTGGAAAAAAGAAGTAAAATGATGATTGCTCGATCCCTGCCCAGGGATCAGCTCCCCTGGTAACATGGGATGGACATGGCAAGTGTGTAAACAGGACCAAACCAGGCAGGCACTTATTTGAGTGAGAGCAGGTAAAGGCTGGAGCACACCAGGGGCTATGCATTGGTGATTAAGATGTGCTGATTCTCAAGGTCTGACAATGACCTTTCTTCATGCTGAAATATTTGGGTACAAGCAAAAATTTGACTCGAGACACCACCTCTACCCATGCAGCAAACCATCTGTCTGCTCTGGGAGAGCTGCTTCCCAACAGGATTCGGTTACAATGGCATGGCCATTTTTCCTGCTTGCACAAGCTCTCTGTATATCGATGTTTATTTTTGTGAGCACACAGGGAACTGTCCCAGAGCATTTGCAATGTATCTAACTTTAGCTGTTAATAAACAAACATCTAAGAAGTAATGGCCTGCCTTCAGAGGCGTCAATTCAGCAGAACACTTAGGCTTGTGCCTGAGTTTATGCCCAAGTAATTGACTTTTAGTGACATCTGCTCTTAGGGAATTAGGCATGTGCTTAAGTATTTTCCTGAATTGGAGCCAAAAACTCGGAACAGAGATAATCTTGCTAGCCTTTTCATTAATAACAACTGCAGCAATCCTCATTAACACCAGCTGTTTGCAGTGGCCAGGCACTGGGTGAGTGGTGGTACAGCCAGGGACGTGGCTCCCTAAATTCAGCTGGTTTGTGCAACAATCCCTTGTAGTACAAAAGCGTTTGGGGAATTTTTCTTTCCTGTGTCAGCTTACAATGGTTCATATCATAAATTTGGCTTTGAGATTGAAGCCCCAAATCTCACAAAGAAAGCAAATACAAAAGCCACTGCTGATTCCAAAAATTCAGCCCAGGGCCACCTATTCCCCTGCTGGGCTCTCAGTGCTGGAGATTTGTCAGCAAGGGCTGGGACAAACACTACTGAGCTGTGAGACACCATGACATGGCAGAAGAAAAGAAAAATTACCTGCTTTTCTAGCAGCCAGATGGTATCTTCTGACACTTTGCTCTTGAACTTCTTTACTTGGTTGATGCTTTTGCTTCGCACCTTTCTCAGGGCCTCTTTGGACTTGTTGGTGGACTGCTTGGCAAGCTTGGCTAGGCTCTCCCTGTGTTCTCTTGTGACCCTGGGAGCAAGGGAAGGAGGAAAACAGTGTCATGTGTAGCACAGCCAGACTTATTTTCTGGAATGGACTTGGGGTAAATGACTGATCCTCTCCAACTGGTGCTGCCCTGCCCAGGGACACCCAAAAGCTGCTGGTGTTAGACAGAGCTCACCCTGTGTAGTGGCACTGTGTCCCAGGGCAGAGGGACTGAACAGCTCAGGGCATGGTTTTATCTGTTTTGGTCCACCTGAGTGAACTGTCCACGCCTGGACAGCATTCCCAGGACAGCACACCCCAGGGAAGCAAGTCCTGAGCCTAGGATGGAAACTTTCCAGCCTGGCCCTAAGCTGGGGAACTTGGACTGAATCTTACTTGGTTTATAGTTGTTGCTGCAGTGCCTGAAAGTCATGCTGAAATGTTCAGACTTTCCTTTCTTCCTGCTGCCAAAGCATGTGTGGGAAAGAGGGAAAATCCAGCTTCAGACCTGAGAGATGGAGCTGAAAAGTTTAATCCTGCAAAGCTGGGAGGAAACCTCTGTTCCTGAAACTCTGATTCGTCTCCCTGCAACTGAAGATCCTGAACTGTGGACCTGGAAGCTACAGCGCTTATGTTTCACTCAACCTTATTCCAGCTCATTATGAACAGGATAACATGAACACCCAGTTGGACAAGAGGATACTGCTGGACATGGTCAGCCACAGGTAACTCGATCCAAGAAAACTTCAGCTTCACCTTTCCCTGATGCAGGGCCACTTACCACTGTGGTGCCACAAGGAAATCCTCAACTTCCCATCCCAAACTAGAAACTGCAGGTGATGATGGGACCTGGCCACCTGAAAAAGTTTCAGGAATGGCTAACATGTCCCCTCAGCTCTGGTAATGCTCCAGCACCTACAGCTGATCACTGTCAACTGCTAGTGCTTAACTTAAGTATTTTCATGTCTATTGGAGTTTCCAGACTGCCTGGAGAAGGAAAACCCCAGTGCACTGCCTGAGACCCACTAGCAGGGGAGCACTCACCCGCTCATTGGAGATATGGCAAAATAAACACTTCTCAGGAGTATTTAGAAACTGGCTGCAGCAGCCTAGGCCACCAAAACACTGAGGCCAGGACTCTTCCTGCAGAGCTGGAGACACGTGGGCCAAGGGCTCTGTCCCACTGTGGGTGTGTTACAGGGAGGCTCTGGGGCACGGTCGGACCCTCAGCCCAGCAGGTCACCCGTGCTCTGGTCCCTTCCCTGCAGTCAGGTCTCTCACAGCAGATGTCTGCAGAGGCACTGGCCTTCTGCCAGTTTACTTCACAGTGCCAGAGGAACAGGCTTCCCAGAACTGGTTAGCAATTACAGGAATTTGGGATCCCTAGGAAAGCTGACAGACCCAGAGAGCAGCACCCCAAGGCACCCTGCCTGGCCTGTCTCCTTCCTGCCAGGCACTGCTGGAGGGAGATGGCCACGGAACATCACAGAATATCCTGAGTTGGAAGAGACAACAAGGATCATCAAAATCCAACACCTGGCCCTGCTACAACCCCACCACATGCCCGAGAGCATTGTCCAAATGCTCCGTGAGCTCTGTCAGCCTTGGGGCTGTGACCACTGCTCTGGGGAGCTGTTCAGTGCCCAAACACCTCTGAGGGAAGAACCTCTGCTTAATATCCAACCTAAGTCATCACACGTGGCAGGAGGCTTCTGGTCAGCACAGCTTGAGTCTGGCCTGGATGCCTGATTAGGGCTAAGCAGGGATCCCTGTGCTTTCCCTGCACCCCAACACTGATGCCCCTGGGACATCTCGTGTTCGACCTCCCCGGCCAGAGACCCCGTGGCACACGCAGAGCCGCCGCAGCCAGCTCACAGGCAGAGGTCTGCCTGGGGTCAGATTCTCAGGCAGCTTTTCGGGGGGTGGGGAGTCAATCCTGGCTGCTCAGCCTGGAGGAGGGAGCTGGGAATCTCTCCTGCGGGGCGGCAGGGGCTGCCCAGCTGCGGGAGCCCGAGCTCGGCCGCAGCCAGTTGTGCCGAGGGTATCACTCGCCTGCCCGAGGCTGCTGCGCCTTGAAGGAAATGTTTTTGTTTATGCAGCGCTGCCAGATTTCCTCTGCTTCTTGGCACGGGGTCACAGCTTTCATGCCTCCTTGTCTGTCTTTATTAACACCAATTTCTTTTTATCACCGCGCAGTGCCGGGGAGTTTCTCAGCGGGTTTTATGTTCCAGCCAGACTGTGTGTAAATTCTCAGCAATGCTACCAACGATGCCAGAAACGGACACTTTTCCAAGCAGATGCTGTTTCTGGTTAAGGAATCCATCAACACGAGCCAGGCCCATGGTTTCTAAGGACAGCTGTTCAATTCTGCCCCCAGATCTGGGACTTCTGAGCTGTTCTTAGGTATGTTTTCTTTTCTGTCTAGTAACCACTGCCCCTACCCGCTCTTTAAAGCCAAAACAAGCGTGAAGTGAACTTGGGGAAGAGGAGCCACAGGGGGGAATGAGGACAATGTCCCTGTCCATCACCCCTGCTGCCCTCCCCTGCAGCTCTCGGAGCAGTGGGCTCAATCCCTGCTGCTCCCTGGGGGACCAGGACAGAGCTGGTGACTGACGTGTCAGGGGGTCACAAACACATCCCACCCCAAGGGTAACAGTTCTATTTCTCCTTCCCCAGCTCTGTGGTTAAGCACTGCAGTCCTCAGTGTCCCATCCCATGTGGCAGTGCAGACCTACAGAGAGCACAACACGGCTTGTCTCAACACAGGACTCCTATCCGGATAAGAGCAATTTCTGTATCACAAACACTAGGAATTTCCTGTGAAGGAGAAGGATCAGTTCAAGGAAAGCAGGCTTAGCTAAATACTCTGCATTCATAATTGCAGATAAACACAGGGTGCAACGTTTATTGCTCAATAAAACGCGAGAGACTCCCGACGATGAGTGACCGCAGCTCAGAACAGCTCTGGTGTGCTTTCAAGTGAAATTTTTTGGGTCCTTTCTCCCCATAGTAGGTATCTTTGCATATTTCTTAAAGGGCAAATGGGAAAAAAAAGCTCACAATGAGTCATTAAACTTTCAAATGAGTCATCTGGCTTTCAGTAAAGCATGTGTAAAAATATTACTGATTTACAAACAATATCCAGCGTAACACAATGGGTCCAAAAAAGATGAATCTAAAAATGAGGCAATACCATAAAAGACACAAGGTCAGGTCAAATTCGGCCAAGAGATCAACCAATACAAGCGTTCCCATGGCTGGTTCTCCGTTATTTTTTATTTTTAAACCCTCAGAGGCTGCTTTTTACACAAATAAATATTGCCTATGCAGTGCTAGCCACACAAACAGGCCAAAGCCTTGGGGAGCAGAGGGATCCTGGCAGGCAGCAGAAGTAAACACCAACCATACCAGTGATTTTTTTTTAGCTGTTAAAACTGCAATGCAAAACCTAAACTGATATAATAAATACTGAAAAGCAAACTCCATTTTTAAATGCTCAGTTGAAACACCCTGAAGCACAGATGGAGCTGTACAAGGCAAACTATGACACATGTGTGTCCAGCTGACAGGTCAGAGTAAAAAGTGGTTTTAATAACAGGTCAGGACAACTTGGGTTTGGTTGTACTGTGCCTCCCTTCATGAAAAAACCAATTCCTGCAGAAACAGTATGAATACTGTCTCTTCATTTTGGATTTGTTGCTCATTTTGCACACCAGACAATTTTGGCAATTTCACTGCATCTGTCTGTCCTATATTCTTTCATAAACTGTTGGAAATAAGGAAAAATTTGGAAAATTTTAAATAGTAAATGAAAGATAAAATATTGAAGAGAAGATTCTCGCAGAATTTGGTTATTTCTGCCTCCTCCTTCACATTAGAAAGTTTTAAAAGGCTGGAACTGCCTGCTTGTCTTCTTGCTAAGTGGATGAAACTCTGAACAAACCACTTGTGTAACCAGAGAGCAAAAGGGCCTCGAAGTGCCAGTGAGGGCAGACCCACAGGAACAGCTTCCAAGCCAAAAACCTAACTTGGAGCTCCCTGGGCTCCCGAGCAGTTGGGGGGAAGGGACCAGGAGCTGCAACCCTGAAACACCAGAGGAGCACAGGAGCTCACCAGGCAGAGCTTCCCTGGGAAGAGAAGACTTGTTGTCACTCTGCAGCCCCACAGAAGATAGTGACAGACTGTACACATTTGTTTAAAAACACAGTATTTTGTTCAAGCTTGGGATTTGCAGTTTTGGAGTTTCCTCCCCTGCAATTCATATTCAAGGATGACCCAAGTGCCCATTAACAATCAAACCACTGTACAGCAACCTGGGAGCCTCAGCAATTATGAAGATAATGGTGCCCTCCTCCTCCTCTGCCTCCTCTCCTGAGGAATGGGGGAAGGGCAGGGAGCACAGGGAAAGAAAATCAGCAAATAGAATGGTAATGTCATTCCCTCTCACCGACAGCAACGGAAAGCTGCAATTAGACTTCTCTGATCAAAATGCTGGGTAAAATTCCATAGAATTCTTACAGGAGGTCTAAAGCACAAGAAATACTTGGTTTATCTTTACTAAGAAGTCACCTGCTTGTGCAAGGCAGTGCATGTGCAAGGGGTTTGTGCACAGAGGCAGCATGTGGAGCTGTCCTCACCCTGTGTGGGAGCTGTTTTGTCTTTACCCCAGGATGTGAGCAGCCCAAAGGCATGCTAAGCAATCATGAGGATTGCTTCTCCTGATCAAAACTGGAGCATTGATGCAGCAGCACCTCTTGCCTTGTCCAAGGGCTGGGAGCCACCTGTGATAAGTGAGGGAAGTGAGCAGCCCTCAGCCAGGGACAGCCTGCTTTTCCATCAGCCCTACACCAGAATTTCCAACCAACCATCAGTTACACAATGTACATATTATACAGAAGTGGGGAGGATTTTTCAGTCAAAGCTATCCATTTCCTGCCTTTTTTCCACCACTTCATTTTAGTGCTCTCTGCAGCAAGGTGCTACTCACCCCTAATATTACTGGTCCACTCCTGCCTTACTGATGCTCTATGCTGGTGAAACTCCAGGACTTTAGAGCAGGGCAGCAAAGGCTCAGCCCCTGAATTACAGCAATACAGCTTCAAAAGCCTTTGGCTCTCTCCTGCGAAGTGCTGTAGCCAGCTAGGACCAAGTTTCCTCTGCAGGGTCGAAGTGCTGTAGCCAGCTAGGACCAAGCTTACTCTGCAGGGCGAAGATGAATAAGACCAACCATCAGATGCCAAGATGTGGTGACTTACGGCTCAGACACTTGGAAGAGGTTCCACCAGATGCTTTTAGGGGCTTAGATTTTTTTCCTGAACTACAGCTATTTGGAAAGCAGCTGGATTACAGCAATCAGGCATGCTCACCCTCTGAAGGGCACTCAGGGCAACCTACTGTGTTATCTTGCAAGATGATGAACTCGTGCATCAATACTCACTTCGGAACTGGCACCCGAATCACCGTCCCGTCCACCTCTGGGTTCAGGTTCATGCCACTCTCCCTTATAGCCTTTGTAGCTGCAGCTGTGCTCTGTAAAACAGATCAAACGGTAAAGGGAATTAGGAAATAATCATTCCCATATGCCAGAACTCTGTCAATAGTTGGCAATCCATCTCCATGGAACATGGAAACATTTACTTCTGTTACCAGTAAGATCAGGAAGTTACATTGGTGCAGAGAGCTTTGATCAAACCGAATGGGAAACTATGGCCGCTCGTATCGGGGTAGGGGGGCACACAGGGGGAGAGGGGAAGGCAAGCAACAACAAAAGAAAACTGTTTTGCTTCTTTGAAACTATTTGAATGGTTTGAGGCAAGGCAGAGTGAAACCGCAATAAATTCCCAAGGCAGAGCCTGACTGTGGCGAAGGAGATGAAAGATTCTGAGCATTTAAAAATTCCAGCTGAATGCTTCCCACTAGAAATCACCCAGTGCCAATTTAGAAATGTTAACGAACTTAACCACTTCAGCACTACAACCTGACCACAGGACAGCCGGGCAGTAGCAGAGAAATAGTGTCTGTGCCCAGCTCTGTGTTTATTTTACAGCTTATTACTGAGGATTAACTTCTCAAAAGTCCCCTGCACTGGCTGACACTGATTTGCTTGAAAGGTGGGTGGCAGGGCACAGGTTGTACCTGTACAGAGCTTTGGGGTTAAAGCAGAGTTTGTCCAGGAGCCCCCTGTGCACTCTGCCAGATCACTTCATTCTTGACATTGACAGTGACAAGCCTGAGTGAGTTTGAATTCTCATGGCACTTGTGTGGCATTTCCTACCAGGCACGATGCTATTTCTGATGCTCTTTGCCATCATTAACTTTAGCTCCAGGCTGCTGCAGTATTTATGTAGTTCACACAGTATTTATGAAGCTCAGCTTTTGTCAACTGAGGCAAAACTAAAGCTCTGCAGATTTGTTCAGGTCCCTGACGAAATAAATGCTCTGCTGGTGTTCTGTCAGAGACAACTGCTGTCCTCTGAAACTACAAGGGCAGAGCAAATGCAACCAAAATGATCTCAGCATGTTAGGAATGTAAATGGGTTATTCTATGGACAGTGTTTGCTCTGTAGGAAAGAAGCACTCAGTAAAAATGGTGTTGT
The DNA here is from genome assembly GCF_000695815.1 of Acanthisitta chloris. Taxonomy (NCBI): domain Eukaryota; kingdom Metazoa; phylum Chordata; class Aves; order Passeriformes; family Acanthisittidae; genus Acanthisitta; species Acanthisitta chloris. The sequence continues at coordinate 4,039 of NW_008657662.1, read as the reverse complement.
TTAACATAGAAATTGGAGGACATAGAAGAAGGGGAAAATATTGAGAGGAAGGGGAAAACATTGCAATATATCCCCCATCCTCTGGCAGCCTGTGAGAAAAATAACCATACTTAAAAAACCAGTCTTGTTTCATTTTATAACTCTTGGGTAAACAGATTTTGGCCCTGCAAGTCCTTTTCTATGATTATTTTATTTCTCAGACTCTTCAGGCAATTTTATTTGCTTCGCAATGTCATGAAGTACTGACTATATGCTGTAAATAATGACATCAATAATCGTGTCTGTAGTGGTTTAAAAGAGTTCAATCTATCCACAGAACAGTTATGGTATAAAACAACTCCATTGAGAGAAACAGTTCCAGCTCTAGTTCAAGAGACAAGTGGTCCTTTGGCTTAGAAAGCAAACGTAGGCAATGTTATAGAGAGGATATTTAATTTCTCACATGCCAATTTCTCAGCCTGAGCTCCTGCTTGGACACAGGCTGAGTCATGGAGTGACTTCCCTGGCCCTCTCAGCACCAGCACTCCGCAGGACCTCGGCGCACTCGCTGATGAGGAGCCTCCATTCTTCAGAGCTTTACACACGCTGGATGCACTTTAAGAAACACTTAGGCATCGAGTGCCTTATACTGACCTCCTCTGAGACTTTGCTGACTTAATTAATTGGGGAAAGCCTTTGCAAAATAAATAAGAGATAAGCCTTGGCAAACCTCCAGACCTGGTGCAGGATGAACAGCTAACCTTGTGCTCACTCCTGCTCCCATCTGCCTGGCTCTATCTATGCTGCAGGGATCACAAGGGCTTGAGCCCAAGGTGAGATTTGGATTTGCTGCCTCGTTTAGGGGCAAGGCTCCTGCAGAAAATTAAGGGAACTTGTCTCTCACAGAGTGTAAGTCAAAGCATCTAATTAAGGTTCTGACCTGCAAGCGCTGCCAGGGGAGGAGCTCACCAACCCCAGCAGTGACAGCACTTAGCACAGGCCAGCTCAGTCCCACCAGGGAGGCTCCATCAGCAGCTGCTCCCATGAGCTCTCTGGTGTGTCACCAGCCCTGATGATAAGTAAGCAAGTTTTAGAGGTGTTTGGTGTCACCAGCACAAATTCCAGTTACGCATCTGGTTCTGTGTGTGGCCATGTCTTCACAAGGAACTGAAATAAATACACAAGGCAGATGCAGCCATGTGTGTAGTTCAGGTGAGTGTGTGTGTGCTCAAGACTGATGGGTGCCATAAATACATGTGAAATGGGGAGAGCTGGCAGGGCACAATGAATCCAGACACCCAGTCTGACATGTTTAGTGTCACTGCAGATCCAACTGACAGGAAAGCAGTCCCCAAAGCAAAGTCCTCATGCTGTGGCACTCAGTGGATACAACCCTGTGAGCAATCACAGCATGTAACTCTCCTCTGACCCTGCACTGCTGCAGGTGAGCTGCAGGGCTGGGGAGTTGCTCACCCCATGCTGTCAGCAGCAAAAGACTTCTGTTCTGTGTCAGTGTGAAGTGACACACAGTGCAGCCAGTGCTCCAGCCCTGCCACATTTGACTGATTTTGTCTGAATGTTCCTTTGCTCAGCATCACCCTGTTTGTTCCCATGGCAATTATCTCCCCTCGCAAAGCCTTGGGTAAGGTGTCCTTACCTCTGGAAAATTGATCATGTTCACTACAATGAGCTGTGGTGACTTCTGTGAGATCTGCCCCAGCTGGTTCAGAGGAAACTTCCCATCTTTTGTCATCACAGTGATGTGATCCAGGGCCCCTCAAAAGAACCAAGCACAGGGAGTTTCAGTATGATACAGCAGTTTAGCAATGCTGAAGCAAAATGCATCCACAGTGTCCCATTTCCCTTCTGCTATGCAAAATATAGAGGCTACACAGGAAAAAAACATGTTTATTCAGACTTCAGGTGCTGTTTGTGTTCAGGCATCCCCTGTGTATTTGCAAGCTAAATATTTCAAAGCTACTCTAAAGCACAAAAACATGAAAACAAAACTCGTTTGTTTTTGCTACTAGAATAGGAAAACTAAGCAGGATTGTTAAGAATTAAAAGGAAATCATTATTTTTTTTTAATTCTTAGTGCTTAAATAAAATCAAAATGTTGCTATAAAAATCAAGACAAATATTGTCTTTAACTTAGCAGTGCTCTCTTAAACTCCTCTTTTTTTCCCAGGTCCCCAGAGGGGTGTTGTACACTGCCTAATTTAAAGTATTCAGTTTCTCCCTAAGCCATTCTTAATCTGCTCTCTAGTTTCTGCTGCAAAATGTTAACAGGCCAAAAGGCACATGGGACAGGAGGTACTTTATCAGTGCAATTAAAAAAATACCTACGGTTAAAATAAATAGTTAAGAGACTTAACTACGTTTTCCAACTCCATTAAAGACAGGAGTGCCCCTGCCAGAGCTGGGGTGGTGAATGACTCTAGTTTGGTCATTGTTTAATGTTAAGTTTTATCCCTGAAACTTGATACAGTTACAAATGTGTAGGTTCAGAGTGCTATAGGAACTGCAGCTTAGTCAAATACATTCCGAGTTCTTCCTAGAACACAAAATTCACTAACTGAACAAGGCTTGTACAGGCCACTACCCACAAAGATGCACAGCAAAAAGAAGTTTGTATGTGCCAGACACCAGCCTGATGGCAATTCCAAAAGGCCAATTTAATGGCAATTGGATTTTTCCTGCCCTACTGCACCGTTAGCTGACAACCTGCTTCTCCATCACATCTGCAAACAGTTCAGTTAGACAATTCTGACATCTCCCACTTACCAAAGCTATTTCCAGGAAGCTATTAACAAAAATGGATTCTTCCTGGTCAAGCTCAGGGTGAAGAAAGCCTTTAGTAGGGGATGTCAAGGTTGAAGCAATTGGGTGCCCAGTGAGTAACTCCAGAGAGAGAAAATCAACTTTGAAAACATCTGAGTTCTCTGTTACTAGGATTTGTATCCTTATTCACAGGCTACAGAGCATCAGACAAGGAAGTTACCAACCTGGTGAGGTTCTGACACTGAGATTTCTGCTGAAATCTTCTTTCAGAGCTTCTATGACTGCCTGGAAGTCTTCATTGGTTTCCTCCAGATTGATAATATCCTCAACTAGGGCAGCACTGATGTTCACTTTGGCTTGGCTCTGCCCTTTACCTTTAGCTGCAGGTTACAAAAAAAAATTAATTTCTATTTCTGACAAGTTAGTTGTTACATTTGAAAGTAAAAAGATAATATCAAAGTCTCTGTCAGGTTCAGTATTGATATATATTGACATATATATTGATATATAAGTATTGATAAACTAAAGTATATTTTAATGAGTAAATGCCCAGCACCTGGGCATGTTGGCCTACATATATATATATATATTTATGTATAATATACAGAAGGGGGTTGCAAAACCAGGCAAGAAGCAGCTGTTTTTACATTTTTTGGTAGCCAGCTGTCTGCTCAGCAGCATCTGATGGACACACTGCCTGCAGCCATCCAGGAGCAGGGCAGAGCAGCCTGTGGGAGCCTGTGGCAGTGCCCTGGTCACCGTGAACGACGAATGACGCAGCTGGGACGGGAGAAGACGGAGGCATCTTAGTGCCAGAGCCATCACTCACAGCTCCTCTCTGACCCACCTGGAAAAGAGAAAGGCAGGTGGGTTACTTGGTGTGCTAAGAACAAATGGATTCAGGTCCTAGTGGTGCAAGGTGACAGCTCAGTGACGTGGGCAGCAGGTCTGGGTGCCTGCAGTGACCGGTGGGCAAATGGAAGGGGTGAAGGGGCTACTAGCCCATGCCCATGATATTGGTGTGGCCTTTGCACATCTGTCCAGCTGGGCACAGGCCTCTGTCACAAAACCCACAGCTGGTGAGCAGGAACAGCTCACTGCAGTATCAGCTGGGCAGAAACTTTAATATCTGTCATACAAGGTTTGACACCCCCTGAGCTCCCCCAGACTCAAAGGGTTTATTCCTTCTTTCGGGGTTCTGGGGCACTAGTGCTGCTGCATTCTGCTGCACTCAGAGCTGCAGGAACACAGACGGGACTCGGTCCGGGGGAGCCAAGAG
>NW_008657661.1:32962-36626 GCF_000695815.1 Acanthisitta chloris | reverse complement strand
CGAGGCGGGGGCACGGTCAGCCCCGAGCTGCGGCCCACAGCCCGGGAAACGGGCTGTGCTTTGGTGTCCGCATCGACACGGGACTGTGAACCTGGGGCTGCGGACATAGGGTTGTTTGGTAGAATCATCAAGGTTGGAGGACACCTCTAACATCATCGAGTCCAATCATTAACCTGTCACTGTTGTAACCCCTAAACACTAAACCATATCTTCCAGCGCCAGGTCCAGATGACTCGTAAACACACCCAGGATTGGTGACTCCACCACCTCCCTGGGTAACCGATTCCTGTGCCTGATAACCCTAACGGGAAAAAGAGTTTCATGGCCCCTCAGGCATATGCTGGGCAGAGCTGATCCTATGCAAGACTGACGAAGGCCCACGTTCCAGAATTACAGAGTGATCACGTTGGAAGGGACCCACAAGGATCACCAGTCCAAGCCCTGGCCTTGCACAGCACACCCCAACAATCCCACCCTGTGCCTGAGAGTGCTGCCCAAACACCCCTTGAGCTCTGTCAGTCTTGGTGCTGTGACCATTGCCCTGGGGAGCTGTTCCAGTACCCAGCCACCCTCTGGGGGAAGAAGTTTTTTCTAGTATCCAACCTAAACCTCCCCTGACAAAGCTCCAAATATTCCCTCAGGTCACAGTAGTATGTTAAGGGGTTGGAATGGACCTCAGAGATCATCTAGCCCCAACCCCCTGCCCTGGGCAGGGACACCTCCCACCAGACCAGGTTGCTCAAGGCCCCATCCAACCTGGCTTTGAACACTGCCAGGGCTGGGGCAGCCACAGCCTCCCTGGGCAACCTGTGCCAGTGTCTCACCACCCTCACGGGAAAAAACTTCTTCCTAATATCTAATCTAAATTTCCCCTCTTTCGATTTATTCCCATTACTCCTTGTCCTGTCCCTCCAGTTCCTAACAAAGAGTCCCTCTGCAGCTTCCCTGTAGCCCCTTCAGATCCTGGCAGGTTGCTATGAGATTCCCACATAAACTTCTCTTCCCCAGACTTGTGCCAAGGCTCTGTCATTGGTCACCAGAGAGCAAAGGTCTGTGCTGCCTCTCATGAGGAAGTGATATACAGCTACACGGTATTCCCTCAGTCTCCTCTAGGTTGAATAGATAAAGTGACCTCAGCCGCTCCTCGTATGGCTTCCCCGCTTCACCATTTCCAAAAAACAAGTGAAAATTGGTAGTACCGGTGGCTGTCAATGGGGACATTCACTCATCTCCCCCTCTAACCATGGCAGGGTTTCTCCTCTCACACTGGGTTTCCTCTGCTGCCTGTCCTGGCATTGTGTATTACAGACAGCTGTCACACTAAGATATTCCTGTATTTTCCAATATGAGCCTTACTTTATTGAATGTTGGACTTCCCATGTTCTGTAGGGTTAAATATTTCAGCAGTTTTTCCACCTATCACAACTGAAAACTGTCAAGGGCAGCTGTGTTCCCTCCAGGGTCAGCTCATCTCCCTCTGTGTTCCCTCCAGGGCCTGCTCATCTCCCTCATGGCATTCTTTCAGAGAGGAGAAATCAGGAACTGGGGGGAAAAAACCTGTGGCTGTAAAGAAATAGTTAGGAGGGAAAACACTAGTGTCTGAGTTTTGAACCCAAGGGGCTCATGCCATGCTGCTTTAAGGAGAGGGAAAGGTGAAGGCTCTGTAGATTTGTCTCCCACAGAGAAAAGAAGGAATTCCCCTGGAGTTTTGAAAGATACCATTTTAATGCCTGAACACTCTTAGCTTGCAAAGGACTTGCAGGGAATTAATTTTCAAGCAGTATCCCATACATAGAGAAAACCCCCATATTTCTGAGGATTTACAAGGTTTCAGGAAAGCCACATGACACTTCTGTTTCTCCTTTTGGCAGTTCATTGTAACAATATTGAGATTCCTGTCAAGTTGAGGGGTGTGTTACATTTAAATGTTGTTGAAACTGTTGCATAGAAAGATACAAGCCCAACTTTTAAAGTAAGTGAAGTGTTGTATATATTCACAGTTTGCATTTCCCCTGTCGGACTTGAGAACTCAAAGGCAGCTGCAGTGTCCATGCTGGAGAGAATGGAGGGGTGAGGCACAGGACATATTTCTCATCAGTTTTAGTGGCCACAAGATGTGACCAGGAAAGGAAGTGGGTTAGAAACTCGCTGAAGTGAAGGTTAGTAATGGAGAGCAGAAGTAGTCCCAGCTTCATCTGGAGCAGGTGCAGGTTCCCAACTGTATTTTTGTTGAAATAATCAGAACATAACACAATGGAGTTTATTAGACCTGTAGAAAGACAGGGGATACATGATACAGCGTACAGTTGGAGTGATGGAGAGGTGACACCTAATCCAGCATAAAACCTGCTTGCAGAAGGTTCACCTGTTATGTTTCTAAAAGCAAATGGGAGAGTGAGTTTAAATTGGATCAGTCCTTTTTCATCATTGCTCCAGCTACAGTTAGATTTACTGTATGGTCAAACCATGACCTAGCAGCTCTGGTTTCACTGTTCAGTGTGAGTAAAATTTAAAAGGAAAAATTAGGAAAGCTAAATTTAATGTCACAAAGTAATTTTGCAGTTTTAGTGCACCAAAATATTTGTCACTGGGAAAAGTTGCCTTGTTCCTGACCCATGACAAACAGATCTTTTTATGTGGGCAATGCTCCTACCCCGAGAGATTCCAGTGGCTGGAGAACAGTATCCCCCAAAGAGAGACCCTGTGGCTGAGTGTATCTGCACACTTTCATTTTTCACAGACACCTTTGAAGCAGGCAAAAGATTCATTCCATTGTCAAACATGGATAATTCAGGGAACAGATGACTGGGACACAATTGATCCACTTTATCATGGACAGCCTTGTGCTGACCATTGATAAGACAGGCACAGAGTGTATGTATTGGCAATTAGCGCAGCAGCAGGAAGTCCCCCAGAGTGCTCCAATGGCAGACCTCAAAGGACTGGAGGAATCAGAGGCAAGGTGACTGCAACAGAGTGATTATGCGTGAAAGTGAATCCTGCCTTTTCTCCCTACCTTTTCTGGATACCAGGCAAGGTCAGAGCAGAAGAAAAGTGGCTTTGTTATATACCAGTAACCTAAGCAGCAAAATGTTAGGGATTATTGAACAAAAGGGAGGTGGAGCATATTCTGTCTAAATAGAGGGATAAGATGGTTTATGCTCCTGGAACCGTCTTGTGGTGTCACCTCTTGGTGACATCTGGCAAGTCATTTTGTCTCTTTATTTCCTCCACAATAAAATACATTTAATTGATTAATCTTACCAAAAGTCTTGAAAATCATCAAATGGCAAAACAACAGAGGAATGAAACATTATTCTTTACCTCTGTGGGTGACCTCAGACTCTTCAGGCAGATATTTGCCAGCTTGCTGAGAGATGAACATCCCGCGATGTGCAGAGATGGATTCTGTTGATTCACACCTTATTTAGTGGTAAAAACTAGTAGCTGATGTCCAGGGCAGACAGCCTAGGAAAAGTCCCTCCCTCGGTGTGATTTGGTGGATTTATTTGCAAATGCCCTCACAGAGTCAATCAGGTACAGAATAAGCTCTGATTTTGCAAAACCACTTAGTGCATTTCAGTATCCAGTTGACATTAACAGCAATTAATGACCTGTGCACATGTATCTCCCTAACAGCTTTGACAAAATTAGGATTGGTGTA
>NW_008657661.1:29205-32946 GCF_000695815.1 Acanthisitta chloris | reverse complement strand
GTAGGGAAAAATATATTTGCATAGAGAGCTTTGCAGTATAGGGGAAAAAGATCCAAAATCTATAGCAAAAGCATGGTGTAATTCCTACTTAAGTGTTTTTTGGTACAGTATGTATAGCAAAAGAGAATTACAACACTTTTCCATGGTAAGTTTAATGTAATTTCCTTCAATGAGTGTAAATAAATTTGCTTTAAATCCCTCAGGGTCTTAAAAACCTGGTTATTGGGTATGCAGCAATAGACGAGAAAAATGCTGGGGTTTTGGTGGGGTTTTTTTCTGAAAAAGATATTAAAATAACTTATTCACAATATAGATAAGTAATAATCCAAATGCAGTGAGGTGAGGAAAATCTGAATCTCTTGGGAACTTCTAAACCTGACGCTAAAGAAATAAAAGACCTGCCAAACTCAGATCCTTGTATACTCAAAGTGTTAGCAGAGCCAGGCATTGAGAAGGCAAATGAAGCCAATTTACACTGAGGTACCAGCCTGGAACAAACTGGAGAGGAAACCTAAGGATATAACAATTCCCAACAGTCTGACTTTGCTCTGTTCTCCATCTCAGTACTCTGCCTCTGTGCCATGTTGGTGACAGACCCTCTCCTTTGGTAGGCAGGTGGATCATGGTATCATAGTATGTTAAGGGGTTGGAATGGAGCTCAGAGATCATCTAGCCCCAACCCCCTGCCCTGGGCAAGGACACCTCCCACCAGACCAGGTTGCTCAAAGCTTTATCCAACCTGGCTTTGAACACTGCAGGGCTGGGGCAGCCACAGCCTCCCTGGGCAACCTGTGCCAGTGTCTCACCACCCTCACGGGAAAAAACTTCTTCCTAATATCTAATCTAAATTTCCCCTCTTTCGATTTATTCCCATTACTCCTTGTCCTGTCCCTCCAGTTCCTAACAAAGAGTCCCTCTGCAGCTTCCCTGTAGCCCCTTCAGATCCTGGCAGGTTGCTATGAGGTTCCCACACAACCTTCTCCAGACTGAACAACCCCAACTTTCTCATCTTGTCTCTGTAAGGGAGGTGTTCCAGTCCTCTGATCAGCTTCGTAGCCTCCTCTGGACTTGCTCTCACCATTTCATATCCTTCTTATGTTTGGGACACCAGAACTGTGTGCAGTCCTCCAGGTGAGGTCTCACAACAGCAGAGTAGAGGGGAAGAATCATCTCCCTCAACTTGCTGGTTTGGATGGTCCCTTCTTTTCTCATGGAACAGCTGGGCAGGTTCTGCTGCACCCCATGATTAAAGCTGAGAGGATGAAAAGTGGGTGTCCAGGAACACCACGTCAGTGTGGTGCTTGCTGAGGACATGACATGCCCCTGTTCTCCAAGGCAGTGTGTGAATGAACAGTCAGATCTCCAGGGAAACTCGGTGTTCTTGAGGTACAGCTGCTGAGAGCCATTTGCTCTGTGCATCAGTGCAGCTGATGCCATGGACATAGCTGCAGGTGTCAGCTAAGGAAGTGCAGGTTTCCAATTAGTATTTCTGGCTTCTGAAAAGGCTGTTAGCTGGAGACCTAGGCAGTGTAGACTGCCCTCCTTGCTACCTGGGGTTAAAGCTGGGCTGCTGTTTACTTTTTAAACTGACTTCTTTTTCTGTAACTTCTGAAAGAAAGTTGCGTACAGTCTGTGATAAATGCAGGATGTGTAAAGTTCTGTTGAATATGCTGCGAAAATGCACTGGGAAATAAAAATTTCTCAGGTTGCTGTGATCACTGCTGCAGGTATCAAAACAGAGAGAGTATTCAGCCCAGTACATGGTAGTTTTTTTAATATGCAAATGGATCTTTAAGGAGTAAAATCTATTTCTACTTTCACTGGAGCAGTCTGTAGGGTAGCTCTCTATGATGCATTGTGGGAAAAGCCCAAAGGATTTCTCTCATGATGTTTAGAGTTAGGTGCTGTAAATCCAATTGCACCCAAAAAAAAAAAATAAAATCAGGCTATAGAAGATTAAGTAAGTTAAAGCAGAGAGTGTAGCAATTTATGCAACTCCAACATGGATATGTTTGACTGCATAATGAGAATGCTTTGTCACCATACCTGATCCCTGTGTAGGCCAGAAGTAACCTAAGTCAAGTATTTCCCCTTTTGGCCAAAAAGGTTTTTAAGCATGCCCTGGAATGACTCAACAGTAATGAAATGTAGAAAAAAACCCCTCTTGTACTTGTCATAGAGTCATATCTAGTTATTCTCAGAGTGTCAGACTGTTCCAAAATACTTCTGTCCAAAGTGTGTTGGTGCAACAGAATGCACTTCTGTAGTTAAAATGGTGTTTTCTGGGAATTCCTGAATGATGGCTTTGGCACCTTTGGAGAGAGATCAAAGATCTCAATTTCCCATAAGTGCGTGAACAGGCTGAGTAGGGTAATGACCCTTGATTATACATCATGTTCTGCAAGAACTTTGACAGCCTCAATGACAGTGTTACCAGTACCTAGAGGGGGAAAAAGTGAGATTTTATTTTCGCCCCCTGATTGACAAACTTGTCCTAGGCTGTCCAGAAATATTCATGTGCGGTTCAATGATGATACTGTCCTTTCCCATAGGAAAAGTCTCACCTCTGCATAGACCAGGTGTAGGAAACTTGTCTCCTGATAAAGGAGACTGCCTGGTTTTATGCACAGAAGTTGGTGGATTTTATTAAAACCCTGAGGCAAGAAAGCTCATCTAAAATAGTCAAATGGAAATTAAAAGCTCTATGGGTAGAACAGAATGAAATCTTAGACTGGGAAAATGCCCTCATCCCCACAAACTCCTTACCACGCTTACCAGATTTTATTTTTTTTTGGTTAGTATTAACTGTATTTAATTTGCAAGTAATTTACTTCTAAGATTATAATATTAATCCAAAAATGTCTTTTAATAGCATGAGAAAAATACTGTTTGAGTCTTTTCTCATGGCAAAATTAAAAAAATTAAATTTATATCAAGTCTTAATCTTCAGCCTTTCTCACAAATGCAGCCATGCCCAAACGATTTGCTCTGCATTCGCGCTGGTGCAGCTGACTAATGTGTGTCCTGGCACAGCCTGATAAATTCCTTACTCTGTCACCTAAACCAAGCAGAAAACCTCATCAAAGCCCCTGAAATTTGGAAATTTTCCTTTCAATTCAGGCAGTCACTGCTCAGACACCATCTGACTGTCCATAATAGTGACAGACACTCAGTGTTGAGTACACCAGGAAAAGTTTCCTCCTCTAGGTGTCTGGAGGGAACACTTTGGCTCTGTGGGTCTCCTCATCGCTCTGGATCAGGATTTTCCCCATGCAGATGGATCTGCAGCAGTCTTGTTGGCCTTGTTCCATCGTCACTCCTCAAAACACCACCAGCAAATTGTTACACACCAAGAAACAGCACAATTGAAAGATGCTGCAGTGAAATGGGGAGTCCTGCTACTGAGTTCTGAGAGTTTTTTTCTCGGTTCTGTGTGTTTAAAATGCTTGAAGCTCTTTTCCTTTGTTTCTGTTTAGACAGAAAACCAAGTCTCTTTGGTGTTCCTTAGCCCCTGGGTACTGGTGTTCCCACAGAGCAGTGCTGACCTCTCAAAGGTGAGAGTTGGAAGAGTTAGACCCAGTGTGTTGTGTTTGGGAACATCTGTGAGTTCTGCTCAGGGACACCTCAGTGCAGAGTTTTGTGCAAGAGCTGTGGGGCCACTGGGTTTTACAACACAGATACAAAGGTTTGCACAGTACTGGGCAAATAGCATGAACTCTGCCAGCACAGAGTGTGGCTGGT
>NW_008657661.1:18294-28907 GCF_000695815.1 Acanthisitta chloris | reverse complement strand
GATGATATGATCTCTGAGGTCCATTCCAACCCCTTAACATACTATCAAACTGTGAGAACTGTTGGTCGTCTCAGGGAACAGTTGCCAGAGAACAGGCAGGAGGAAACCTGTTGCAGCTATTTGTCTCTTAAAAAGTTAATGAAAGATATTTCTGGACATTATGTGATCAAAGATATCGAAGAACGAACAACAGCTAACAATAAATCATAATAAATAATGAGCTGACCAACCCCTTAACATACTATCAAACTGTGAGAACTGTTGGTCGTCTCAGGGAACAGTTGCCAGAGAACAGGCAGGAGGAAACCTGTTGCAGCTATTTGTCTCTTAAAAAGTTAATGAAAGATATTTCTGGACATTATGTGATCAAAGATATCGAAGAACGAACAACAGCTAACAATAAATCATAATAAATAATGAGCTGATAAATCATTTCAAGGAGATACTGTAACATTATGAAAAGTAGGCGTTGTCAGGGTAGCCAGGTATTTTCTTTAATGTCGTGGTTTAAAGTAGTAGAGCTGATAGAAGAATCCTTCAGTCAGCAAGACATCAGATCTTATCTTTCACCATATTTTTGTTGAGAAAGAGGAATAATGTAAGTGAATATAACTTACTTTCAGTCCAATATTAATTGAACTGAAAACTAACTGATCAGTCTCCAAGTGTAATTGTAAGCAGAATCATCAGTGAACACAGCAGAGCTCCCTTCCTGTCAGATCTTGACCCCACACCACTTAATGTGTGATCAGTGACCTGTAAGAAAATGCTAAATCATTACTGGTGATCTGCAGCTGTACAGAAGTTAAGAGCAGGTCACTGATACCAAACCTAATCTGGATCACTTAATGAGCTGATCTTAAATAAACAACTTGTTTTTCAGTGCCACCAGATGTAAAGTCCTTAGTCTAAGAATAGAGCAGCAGCTGGATTAAGGGGTGGGTGACAAAGTCATCGAAAATAGTGACTCAGAAGAGGAATAATCAGCTGAAGATGAGCTTCTAATGAGATGCTCTGCCAAGAGGAGCTAATTCTTCCATGGAACCAAAAACGGAGGCACCTAAGAAGACAGGAGGCTTTATTATCTCTGTGTAGGCTCCAGAAAGGCTTCCTTGAGGGCTGGAAAGCACACCTTCATGAGAAAACACTGGAGGAACACAGTTTACTAAGAAATAAAAGATGAAGGGACATTTCAAACGCAGTCTCTAGGGAGGCACATTTAACACTAAAGGGTGCTGAGGCACTGGCACAGGCTGCCCAAAGAAGCTGTGGCTGCCCCATCCCTGGAAGTGTTCGGGTCCAGGCTGGATGGGGCCCTGAGCAACCTGGTCTAGTGGAAGGTGTCCCTGCCCAGGGCAAGGGGTTGGAATAAGATGAGCTTTAAGGTCTCTTCCAACCCATACTGTTCCATGATTCTATGTTTTTTCTGGCGAAGTGGTGTTTGGTAGCTGGACATCAATACAAGTCGTTGTATATTTTTAGGAGTGGGGAAAGCTGTCCACTCAAACAATTCACCCACAACTTGCCAACTGTGGCAGGGTGCCTGTTGCTGAAGAATCACTGGAAATACATAATGAGACTTTTATTTTTCCAAAGGAAGGTTTGAGCAAGAATAAATTCAGAGGAATTCAGTGTCCTTTATTAGGCAGGAATTGGGAGCAGGTTATTAGAACAGCTCCTGCTAGATTTGTTCTGAATAAACACAGAAACCCTGTGGCTGCAAGGGAGGGGTGACCCAAGCAGGCATGGGCAGATGGGCAGTTGCATGCTGCCTTGGCTCTGCTGCCTGTGTGCTCCCAGTTAGGTGGAAAGGCCATTTTCATCTAACCTCTCCTCCCTTCTCAGGTCTAGGACATGTTCAGTACCTTTTTTTTTTTCCACGTTACTAACATCAGTGTGAGTCATGGCTGCCTTCAGCAGCATAAGCTGCAGGACAATCAGCATTTGCAAAAAGAGCTACCAAAACGTGCCTCTGTCAGTTTATTGTTAAGCCTTTTGCTTTAGCTCCATGCTCTAAGAATATTAATAGACACTGGGTTTGGATTTGTGCTGAAAACAGTGTTGATAATACAGAGATATTTTTGTTATCACTTAGCAGTGCTTACACACAGCCAAGGCCTTTCCTGCTTCTCCTAGCTGCAAGGAGGCTGAGGGTGCACAAGGAGCTGGGAGGAGACACAACCAGCACAGATGACCCCAACTGACCCAAGGAGTACTTACAGAATCACAGAATGTCCTGAAATGGAAGGGACCCACAAAGATCATCGAGTCCAACTACTGGCCCTGCACAGGACAGCCCCCACAATCATACCAGTGCCTGAGAGTGTTGTCCAAACACTCCTTACAAACATGTTACAAAGTGAGAGTATAACCAAGTAGCATCAGCTTTATGCTGTACCTTTGGCATTTTGAAAGTATCAGGTGTACACTGTGTTTTAATTGTTGTTTAGGGGACTCTGGGCAGGCTTTATTTTTTCATTCATTTGTGTGGAGAAATCAGAATGGGAGTTTTTGAGAGTTAAAATCTTTAAGAGAAAAATGTGAGGAAGAAAAAGTGGGAAACACAGGATGGAGCTGGAGGAAGAGAGATATTTCCAAGATTTTTTTCTTACCCAGTGCTTAACCACCCTCTTACTTACATCCAGAAGACAGTTTCAATGGTCATTTACCAATCCTTACCTTGGGGCATGATTTCTAATGTCTCATGTGCAGCTTGAGCTTGTGTCAGTGACTGGGTACTGCTGTCTGGTTAATCACAGGGCTAGCAGGGGGGACCCAAAGTGCCTTCTGCCTGTTCTATTTTGCAGCTGTTTCAACGGCAAATGCTAATTCCTCTCCCAATGTTTTGCTCTTTCTGGGAATTTAAAAATAACTTGCCTAATGAAGCAATGCTGAGCAGCTCATATGTCCAGACAGATAGGAGTGAAATGCTTCAGTTCAGAAAGCAAAGTCGTCCGTGGTGGCAGTGCCTTTGAACAAGTCCCCCAAGGCCCTTTTTCAAATAATCCCAGGACTGGCTGAAATTAATGCGGGAAGAAATTCAGAGGAAGAGAGAAGAATCATGTCAAAGAGCCTGGGACTCGGGAAGACATTTCTGGGTGAGCTGTAATCAGTCCCAGCCTATGACATCCCTTTAGCAGTGCCATTTAATTACTCCATTACGGACAGGGTTTGATGTATGTGTGCTATGGCAGAGACATCCAGAACATGAAAGAAAAACGTGGCACTTACCGAAGGCTTTACAAAGATCAATGCATCTCCTTGTCCCTTGTTAGAGCAATGAGAAGCTGAGCGCAGAGTGACAAAACTGCCTGTCCAAGGGCAAGCACCAAAGCACAAGCAGAGACACTTAGAGGCTCTTGCAGTTTTCAGTTTCTCCCTTGTTTTGTTACTCATCTTTGTTTTTCTGTCTTCTGTGCCTGCAGATCACCATCCACTTTTAAGTTTACCCTGCAATGAGCACATTTGCGTCAGTAGGGCAGGATGTGTGAGAACTATGAGGGGAGAATGTCTGTGTATTTCTGACAGTAGCTGTAAGAATGGTTACAAAATGAGTTGGGCATGATATGCTGGGAAGAAAAGGTGCTGTGGAAAGGCAGGCATGGGGGCCAGCATTGGCTTCTTCCTTTGGGCTAAGACTGGAGTCAGAAACCTGCCCACTTCTTGCATTGATTTGCAACTTTTATTGTTTTCTTGTCCTTTAGAATTAAATAATTTAAAATGCAAGTCCTTGAGGTTTCAGGCTTATTTGTGTGGGTGCCATAATACCTATCAGAGTATAGATGCTACTCTTTCTAATATTTCAGCGATAAAATCCCTTTTTTCCCCCCAAGCTAGATGAATGATTATTACATTCATCTTTTTTCTTTAATTGCTTCTGGTGCCTTTGGCACTGTGGAGTGACAGGCTCTGCTCTCCAGCCTAGGAGGCTGCTGGGGTAACTCAGCAATCTCCTCACCTGCACGAGAGGAGATTATTGATCCTAAAAGGCTGATGGTTTTATTTAGGGCAGAGAGGATGATGAAAGCATCTGTCAGAAGACTTTACCAGGCGGAGACTCATGCTACTACCTATGTTAACCCTACAATGAATTTAAGAGCTACATCATATGCAGCATGTTCATTTGTTTTTATTGAATTGTTCTTATGAAATGCCATCTCTAGAGTGCAATTCATGATTCCCTTGAGTCTTGCATCAAATATGCCATACTGCAAAAAGATGCAATGAAGCCAAAACACAAGGATCATGTGTTACTTCGGCTTTCATCTTGCATCATGGAAACAGAAGACTTCCACCTCTGGGATACAACTGCTAAAAACCAGGAACTTCTCGCCCTCTATACAGAGTAATGAATTTCAGCATCATCCTTCATCCTTCAAACAAGAATGAGGCCTGTGTGATGTCCAGGCAATGGCACATTTCCTTTTTTGAACTGGAATCTTAACCTGGTTCGTAACTGTAGCCCTAAAACTAAACTGGTGACCACTCTTTGCCCAACAACACAAATGCTTGTCTTTGTAACCAGTGTGGGACTACATCTCAGCGTGTTTCCTGTTGGATAGCAGACTTCACAGACTTAGCAATAATTGAGAGATCTGCACCTTTCTGTTCTCAAATCCCAATCCCAATCAAGCCACCTTGACCAAAGCCATACAGTGACTGTTTTACTTGCACTTGGACCTTTTGGATTCAGTAAGAAATCTGACTTTTCAACTGTTGATTGCAATAATCCTGGTAACATAACTCCAACAGAGACTGGAAGCATTGTGGAGGGCTCATGCCAAGCACCCACCTTCAAACAGAATCAGGGCTAAATTCAGCGGGGGCAGGACTCACTGTGTAGTCAGTGGCAGACTGTGTCCTTGAGGGACTTGGAGCAATGCTAAATCCCTGATCCATCTCTGAGCACTGCCTCCCCTTGCTGAGCACCATACTTGGGGATCCTTTCAGAAAGAAAGATCCTAAACAGTGTCCATTTTGCAGCGTTATCCTACAGGAGATGAAGGAGGGATACATTCCTTAAAAATAATCCTTGTGGTGTTAAATAACGTGATTGAGCAGGCTGCCTGCTTTTCCTCCTCAGTATTAAACTGTGCTGTTTACCCCTAGTTTAATCTCTTCCCTCCTCACTACCGTGGCCTGTGCACCCTCCTCCGCTGCAGCACAGGGCTGGCTTGACATATCCCTGTTTTAGCAGCTGCCTGCTGTAAAATTGTGCCCTTATCTCTCAGTCTGCAGTTTATGCTCGGTCTCTTTATTTCCCTTTATGTAATCATCAGACATTTCTGCGTTTCATCGTGATAAATACCAGACTGTTGAATCTCTGGGGCTGCCAAGAAATGCATCTCAGCATAGCACAAATAGAGCTGCTATTTTTTTTTCATTTCTTCCTTTAACATTTATTCCTGCTATTGTTGTCCTTAGAAGGATAAATAGGGCTGCATCTTGCTAGCCAGTTGCTCCAAATACATTAGACGAAAGAATAAATAACATGATAACCAAAGGCTATAAGACTATATTAATATATTATATTGAGATAGTCAAGCAAAGGTGTGATAATGTGCTATTCATTATACAGGTGCACCAGTGCTCACTACAGGATAAAATTAGATTGACTCATCTGTAGGTCATGTACCTGAGATGGCTCAGAATTGGCAGAGATTTTCTTCTGTCTATACTGGTAGTGCACTGAAACAGAAGCATGTCAGTCAGAACCCTGCACTCCACATAAAGGTTTCTGTGATCACACTGTACTGCACAGTATAAGACACAAAGGATCCTGGTCATCATGGCTTTGGTACCACGGCTGAAGAAAACTTTTCTATTTCCACTTTTTAAATGCCATAGGGTTCTCTTTCCCCTCCTCTCAGAGAAGAGAGAAGATGCATGACACGCAAGAAGATAAAAAACACATGGCACCTGTGAGACAGGCTGGTATGTCAAGCATTACCCAGGGTATTGGCTCTGGATCATCACCTGAAGGTGCTTTCAGTAATGCTGAGTGACTCTCAAGTGGTGATACTTTGATAGGCAAAACCAACTCACACAAATGATTGCTGACAGACTGAGCACAAAGTGTGGCTCTGTGTATCCTGTTTTCCTTGATATCCTCATCCCCACTCTTCCAGCTTACAGCCACCATTCTTGAGACACGTCTGCCACACAACTGAGCTATGAAATGCCTTATGCTCCAGAGAACACATCCCCTTAAGTACTTTTCTCTCAGCAAGTGGATTTGCTGTGTGAAGATGCCTTTATAGCCACCCACCCCTATTGTTATTTCCATTAAAAAGCTGGAAGCCTAATCTTGCATAATCATGCAGTCTAAAAGATCTCTAAATGAAATCTGAGGAAAAAAATGTAAAAGAGGTGCAGGTATAGCCATGGAGAGGCAGAAGCATCTCTTATGCTTCGTGCAAAAAACAAAGAGATGCAAGATGTAAAATTCCACAGGCACTTCCTGTGTCCCCCAGCGACAGCAATCAATAAGCGCCTGCAATGTCATTTTGGCTGCCTGGGCTATTTCTCTGGGCAACTTGTCTGCTGGAAAGGCTCTTGAATGGGTGCCCTGTAGGTGTGTCTGCTGGTTGGTCTCTCCCCAGAGGACAATCACTTCCCCTTCTGCATTTGAAGATGGCTCAGTATATAAACTTCAAGAGAAAAATCCAGTGAGGCTTTGTGATACTTTATGGTATCATAGAAAAAGACAAAGATACTTCAACTTTAGTACTGCTCAGCTTTGAGCAGCCCAAGGGGGGACCTAGGAGTGCCACTTGGTGCCTCAGCCTTTGCCTTTCCAAGGTGTCCTGCAGCAAGGTTAAAGCTAAAGCTGCCTGAGCCATGGGCACAATGGCTCCTCCTCTGATCTGGGCTCACTTACTGCAGGGCAGGGAGCCCAGGGGTGAAGGCAGAGCATCAGCAAAGGGCTGGATGGAAGCTTGTGTTGCCAGGACACAGAGTTCTTCTCAAGAAAACCATTAGAGCCTGGAGAAGCAGAAGCTTCCTCTTCTCCAACAGTTTTAATGAGCTGCGTTCTTACCCACTGTCTGATCTCCAATTTGTGACCCATTTCCAAGTGGTGTGTTCAGCCACTGCTCTGAATGTTGCTGCAGCTATTGATGGTCACTGCAGCTAATGATGGGCAGACCATGAAGCTCTGCCATCCCATCCCAGCTCAGGTACCTTCACACGGCAAGAGCCATCTTCTCTGCCCATTCACTGCAGCTGTGGGTAACATACCTCCTCTTTGCTTGTCTGTTGGCTGCTGCCAGCAAAGAAATGGCAAGGGGGTTTTGCTGCCTTTAGCACCTCCTTTAGGAAGTGGATGGGCAGCACTGATCTCCTCTCACAACCAGTGATAGGACCCGGGAGAGTGGCCTGATGTTGTGTCAGAGGAGGTTTAGGTTGGATATTAGGAAAAGGCTCTTCCCCCAGAGGGTGTTTGGGCACGGGGACAGCTCCCCAGGGCAGTGGTCATGGCCCCAAGCCTGACAGAGCTCAAGGAGCCTTTGGACAATGCTCTCAGGCATGTGGTGTTATTGTTGGGATGTTCTGTGCAGGGCCAAGATTTGGACTCAATGACCCTTGTGGGTCCCTTCCAGCTCAAATATTGTGATTCTGTGAATACTCCTTGGGTCAGTTGGGGTCATCTGTGCTGGTTGTGTCTCCTCCCAGCTCCTTGTGCACCCCCAGCCTCCTTGCTGCTAGGAGAAGCAGGAAAGGCCTTGGCTGTGTGTAAGCACTGCTCAGTGATAACAAAAACATCTCTGTATTATCAACACCGTTTTCAGCACAAATCCAAACTAAACTCAGCACAGCCCTGATCTAGGCACTATGAAGAAAATTAACTCCATCCCAGCCAAAACCAGCGAGCTGTCCCAGTCTCAGGATGGAGAAAGCTCTCCAGTGACAGCAGATGCTATTGGAGAAACAGAAAACCAGTCACTTGTTTTGCATTCCACTTGTTGGATCTTGGTATCATTGGAATCTTTTTTTTTTTCTTCTCAATTAGATGAAATTTATCACACAGTTCAAAAGTTATGGAAATGGTCCAAAAGACAGGCTGGCAATGCAATTTCAGAAACTCTCTTTCCTTAGGAAAACAGCTTAAAACCCCTAATGATTGGAGAAATGGTGCCACAGCCCATTAGTTGGTGGCCATTTACATTTCAAGGTCGCTGTCACTGATGAGGGGGAGAGGATAGCTGAATCCTTCCTTTCTCATAATTAAAGCTTATGAACTGGAGACTCATTTTTAAGGTGCTCCTTTCTATTGATCTGTAATGCCACTTTAGATGTTATAACTAATAATATTTTAATCAACTCAGATTTGGTTGTGGATGCTACTTTCAGCTGGAGGAATCAAGTTAACTTTCTCTTGCCTTTTTCCTGTTTATATTTTACCTGCATTGTGTGAGAATAATGTACCATTTTCATCCAGACAGAATTAGTCACTTTATGTAGAAATCTTCAGCTTGTAGTAATCTCACCCATATTCAGCCAAGCAGGTAAGCACATACTAAAGTCTACAATTAAAATCCTTAATTAAATCCTTAAATTAAGCACATACTTAAATGCTTTGCTAAAGAGGAGTATAATCTCCAACATGCTTAAGATAAAGTGTATGTTTAAGTGCTTTATTGAACCAGTGCTTCTGCAGCAATGCAAAGTATATTTGCAAAGTGAAAGCTGATGCTATAGGTGTAATCCCATTAAAAATTTGAGGGGGAGCCTGCTCAACTCCTAAGCACAGGTGAAGGCATTCTAAGCCATCCTATGGAATTGGCTGCAAAATTCTATTGCTGCTTCGGGGCATGGTGAAGGCCATTAGACCAACCCAAGAGACACTGAGGAAAGGCTGGTGTCACCCAGGGCAGGTTTGTCCCCAGTCATCTCCTGCCAGAGACAGCAGCTCCTGCTGGCAGGACAGAGAAGCAGGTGATATTAAATTACATCCTAATTAAAATCTGACTCTGCTTTCCCTCACAAGCAAAAGTCACTGGGCCATATGCAGAGATGGATGATGCTTCATCCAGAAGTTATGAGTGTTTTAATTATATGTGCTTATAATATAAAAGCATCAAATAAACGCAAACCCATTTAACAGGCCCTTTCTGTAGCCTTACTCAGGTATGTGAAGGTTCTGCTGCTTAGTTAAACGTATTTTGGTACCAGTTAGGCCAATTGGAGCAACATAACCCTGATTTTGGGACAAACTGCTCAGATAAATAATAGCTCAGAGGAACATCAGCCTTCCAGCTTTCTCAAAGCCCCATCCACCCTGGACTTGAACACTTCCAGGGATGGTGCAGCCACAGGTTCTCTAGACAACCCATGCCAGTGCCTCACCACCAAAAAACTTCTTCCTTAGATCTAGAAATCTACCCTATTTCAGTTTAAAATCATCATCCCATACCTTCTAAAAAGTCTGACCCCAAGACTTGCACTAAGGAGCTAGAACTATTTCCAGTCCATGGGTCATGGGATTGATCCCACATAGGACAGACCAGATGGTTTTAATGGCCATGGGCTCAGTCCAGCTCCTCTACACTACTTTCTTACTGGAGAACAAATTCTTCTGGTGTCAGATTGTGTTCAGCCCTTAAAGCTGAGTTGCTGATGGGCTTCCCTGGACAGTAGCCCTGCTCCAGCATTCGCCCTGCTCACTGCATCAGGATCCACATGACCCATGGATCCACTGAAATCCGCTCATCTGAAACCTGCCTGTGAACACAGGCAGCTTGTAAAGGTACCAGCTCTGCTTTTGTGGGAAGACTTCCTAGCCTCTCACCAAGGGATCTGGCTGCTGAACATGGTGCTTATGTCCTGCTTTCTGTTGGCCTGAATTAATCCTCCCCATTCTCCTATCAAAAATTAAGTACTAATAAAAAGAATTGTCATTTTAAAAACAAATTTTTATGCCTTTTCCACAAGAAATGAAGATAGTGGCATTTCACTGCACCCACCTGCTCCTTCCCAGGAAAAGGCCAGTCTGCTGGGGCTGTGCTTCCCAGCACTGCTGGGGAGCTGATGGGACAGGGACTCTGCTCCCTCAGCACAGTGGGCTGTGCTCAGCCCAGCAAGCCCAGCCCCATCTCTGCACCCTGCGAAGGCAAAGTGTTAACTCTGTTGATTTGATGAAGTATCCAGTTCTCATTTTAAAACAGCCCCACTTCTTCATGTCAGAAGTGATCCTTTTTTCCCACTTAAAGCCCTTTTTGTTTCCACATATTCCCATCCAGAGCTGCACCTCCATCTCTGATGTGCTTCATGCTAATGAGCATCACCCCAATTATGCTGTGGGTCGGAGTCCAGAGTGTGTGTGGAGGGGCAGCAGGACTGATCCTCATCTATAGCAGTTAAAGAAACGATTCCTAATAGTCAATAAATGGCAGTTTTAATTTCTTCTTCATACATGATCTTAAAATGAGATTTTAAATTTTTTTATTTATTCCATAAACAATATAACAAAACTCAGCAAGTTAACAATATGACGTTTTCACCATACAGAGTCAGTCACAAATATTTAAAACCTTTGCAACAAGAACAACAAAACCCAAAATATTACAAGAATAATTTACAAGAGGATCTATAAAACAGCAAAGCGCTCACAA
>NW_008657661.1:16945-18244 GCF_000695815.1 Acanthisitta chloris | reverse complement strand
TTCACAACATTTCTTTTTATTACAAAATTCCCAACAAAAGTTTAATTTTTTTCTTTGTATTTTGGTTTTTAAAACCAGAAACTTTTAAGTATACATCCTTTTATTAACACCCGGAGGTGCAAAAAAAGGGAAACCTCACACATACAAACACTTCACAGCACTTTTCTAAGAAAAATATACACTTACAAAATATTTTACAAATTGGCACACTTAAAAATATACAAGATTTTGTAGGCGTCTTAGAGTGATCCTTAAGAATTATACTTCAATTGACTCTACAGAATATTTATAAAGCTTATTCTAAAAGAAAAAAGGCAAATCATTTCCAAACATGTTAAAATTGCAGTGTAAAATGTGGAACAGAAATGGATATGTTACATTCATAAAAAGGGCCATTTAATAGTTCTTAAATGCTCAAGGGGGGGATAAAAGTTTTCTTTAGCACCATAAAACAGGAGCAACTTCCTAACGAGGTGCCTCTAGTTCTATGGGAGGGAACTCAAGGAGCAGTACATTCACATCTCTGGAGGCAGCAGTCGAAGCACCCGGCCGGCGCCGGGGCAGCGGAACAGAGCAGCTCCTTGGATTTCTACCCTGCTTCCCACCGGGAGTAAGAGACAAAAGGAGTTTCACTGGTACCTTGGTTTGTTTTTGTTTTTGTTTTTTTTCTGTGTGTGTGTGGTTTAATCTATGTTTAAGTCTTCCCTTTGTGCTTTTGAAATGGACGTTTGTCTGTCTAGCTAGCGAAGGGTAGTGAAAAGACCAATTTTATTTCTCGTTTCCTTTTGCACCAAGTGTTTAAAGGCTCAGTAAACGTGTCTGGCAACCCAAGAGTCCTGCGAGATGGAGGGCATCCTCCTGCTTCAGATCCCAATTCCCTTAGATGGCTGTTACTCCACTGTCATTAGTGTCACTTGTTTACCTGAGAAACAGATTTGAAAAGCCTTGCTTCTACCACAGACATTGTACTTTGTTTATTTTATATATTTTTTCTTTTTTTTTTTTTTTGCATTATTTCACACACTGAAGAGATAAAGAGGCACATTCTCAAATAGATGTCAGCGGCTTGAACCATGCAACCTCCACTGGACCCCCTGGGAGCTGCACAGGCAAAGTCCAACACACTGTTGAGTTGAGAGAGTAAGACCGAGGGCCTGATCCTGCACCAACCCAAGTCCACACACCTGATCCTCTTCTCACTTACACTGACTTCCAGGGAGTTTTTCTTGGGACTTGACATCATTGCCAGTTAGGAAAGCACTTGGGGAGCAGGAGCCCCTGGGAGCAAGCTCCTATCTA
>NW_008657661.1:0-16879 GCF_000695815.1 Acanthisitta chloris | reverse complement strand
TAGAACACCTTTATTTTGGTTCGTGGCTTATTTGAGCCATAATGCCGAAAAGATCAACAGCAATCCTGATTTTTTAAAAGAGCAAACAGCGTAGCACTGGTTTCTCAAAGCAACCACCACCAGGCTGAGCCAGCCTTGGCTTTTCCTCTCCACCTAGACCTGGCCTGGGCAGGATGGCAGAGCACTGGCAAGGACAGCCTTGTGACTGCCCCTGCCCTCCTCCCAAAACACCTGGCTACCTCTGATCCACAAGTCATTATTCTCAAGACCTTATTAAAAAACATCCACCCTCTTATGCTTAAAAAAAAGAAAAGCAAGATATAAACCTGGTAAGATTTTTTAATAAAACCCTATGAGGTTTTTATTGGATCCCCATCACTGATATTTTTCTATTTACAAAACCTCTATATGCAAGTGTCTTCAGCAAACCATGGCCATGAGCTGGGCTGTCTCCAGCTCGGTTGCTGCAGGGTTTCTTTCTGTAGGGCATCTCTGCACAATGTAGATGTCACAGGGAATGGATCTTTTCCCTGAACCACAGGAGACCCACACTCCTGTGGGAGTGGTGAGTGTTGCATTTCCCTGCTCGCAGGCAGCTCCTGCTCCAGCTCTGAGGTGAGCAAGAGCCAGGGGCTCATACTGGTATACCCCATGTTGTCCTCCTCTCTGATGGATTTTATGACTGTCCTTTGGAAGTAGCTTTTTTATGTCACTGCCGGCTGTAAGTCACCCAAACCACAGTGTGCCAGCACAGCTTGGCTCAGGAGCAGCATCACTGACACCTCTCCTCTCTCATCCAGCACTCGCTGGGATGTGCCAGAGTAGGAGTGAAATGAGATGAAGTAGAAGAGACATTTTAAGGGGTGCTGCAGAATAAACATCTTGTATGTGGCTTGGATTCGTCACCCTGAACAGCCTAACTAGAAGATGTGAGAGGAGGACAGAAGTTGCACTGGAACTGGGCAAGAGGATGGGCCAAGATTGGAACCAAGACAGGGAAGTGCTGGGAGCCCCAGAGGTGTGTGGGTGGTGGGCAGGGATGGGGTGGATTGATGTCTTGATCCTCCCACAGCAGTGAGCAGCATCGTGAAAAACAAAAATGCACCAATACCAACAAGAAAGGCAAAGGGAAAACAAGTGCTTGTATGGTAAGGGATGAAGCAAAGGTGGGAAGTGATGAAAACTTTGAGGTAGTGATAGGCAGGTGGAGTTGAATTCTAAGAAAGCAAAGTTCTAGCTGTTCAAGGACTTAGTCAATAAGGAACTGCCCTCAGGTATGAGCGCAGAACAGAGCTGGTGGATCTTTCAGGATGCTTTTCAGAGAGTGCAAGAGCTCCTGATGCCCAGGTGTAAGAAATCTGGCAAGGAAGGCAAGAGACTGGCAAGGTTGAGTCAGGAGCTGCTGGTCAGGCTGAAAGGCAAGAGGAAATGAACAGGCAGTGACAGAGATGCTGCCCAGTTGTGTAGCAATGGGGTGAAGAAGGCCAAAGTGCAGATGAGGCTGAACTTGGCAAGAGATGTAAAGAATAACAAGAAGGGCTTCTACAGGTGTGCCAGCCTGAAAAAGAAGGGTCAAAACTGGTGTAACAATGGCAAACTGGTAGCAACGGATGAGAAGGCTGAGGCAACCTCTCCCATCTCTCTTGAGTGGATGAACTGCAGGACAGGCTCTGGAGGAGCAAAGTCCCTCCCACTGTAGAAGATCAAGTTTGTGATCATCTGAGGAACCTGAAGGTATATAACTATGAAACCTGACAAGATGCATCCCAAAGTCCTGAGGGAATTGGCTGATGTAGTTGCCAAGTCACTTGCCATGGTATCCGAAAAAGCCTGGCAGACCCTGGTAACCAATGACCTGTCAGCTTCACCTCTGTGCCTGGGAAGATTATGGAACAGATCCTCCTAGAAGCTATGCTAAGGCACATGGAATAAAGGGAGATGATCTAAGACAGCCAGCAAGGCTTCACCAAGGGCAAGTCCTGCCTGACCAATCCAGTGGCCTTCTGTGATGGTTTGACTACATAAGTGGACAAGGGAAGAGCTACAGATGTCATTTATTTGGACTTATCTGGACTTTCGCAAGGCTTTTGACACGGTTTCCTCAACATCCTTCCTTCTAAACCAAAGAGAGATGGATTTGATGGATGGGCTGCTCAGCAGATGAGGAATTGTTTGGATGGTCACATCCGAGGGTAGTGCTCAACGGCTCAATGTCCAGATGGACATCAGTGACAAGTCGTGTCCCTCAGGGGTCTGTACTGGGACTGGTACTGTTTAATATCTTCACCAATGGTGTGGACATTGGGATTGAGTCACCCTCAGCAAGTTTGCAGACGATACCAAGCTGAGTGGTGTGGCTGACACACCTGAGGGATGGAATGACATCCAGAGGGACCTGGTCAAGCTCGAGAAGTGGGCCCATGGGAACCTCCTAAGGTTCAACAAGGCCAAATGCGAGGTGCTGCATCTGGGTTGGGGCAATCCCTGGGGTCCATACAGGCTGGGGGATGAAGGGTTTGAATGCAGCCCTGCCAAGAAAGAAATATTTTACGAGGGTGGTGAAATATGTGCACAGGTTTCCCAGAGAGGTGGTGGATACCCCATTCCTGGAAACATTCAAGGTCAGGCTGGACGGGCCTCTGAGCAACCTGATCTTGTTGAAGATGCCCCTGCTCATTGCAGGGGTGTTGAACTAGATGACATTTAAAGGTCCCTTCCAACCCAAATATTCTATGAAGATCAAAAGAGAGGAGGGCGAATGTTTGGCTCAAGGCAATTTCTGAATTTTGGGGTAAAGCAGCAGAGCAATGACTTTTTCAGACACAGGGAAAGGCCAGTGCCACACCATGAGGGACCCAGGTTCTTTAACATCTCTCTCCAGTCAGAGAATTTTTGGGAGGACATGAGATGACCACCAAAGATGGCAGCAAAATTGAGCGGCAGAAGGACTGAAGGAGAGAACAACGAGGCAGCTGGTATTTGTGATTAATACCGTCCTGGAACACCTAGCTGGGTATTCATGGATTGCCAAGAGATAATGAAATAGTCAATATGTTTTATGCCTGATCATCATGCCCTATTGCACATTTCTCGAACGCAATAAATATTGCTATCCTGCCCAGTACAAGGTGTTTTATTACAAGTCCCATATTCATAACATTAACCAAAACAAGCACAGTGCAGGCCAGGTGAAATGTGCTTTCAAATGATGGGTTTGGGTCAAAAAGAAGGTCTGTGCCACATCTGAGTTCTGGACTGAGCTGTCTCTGTAGGAGCAGCAGTCCAAATATCTGAAAGGAGGGAGCTGCCAGCCCCTCATTCTGCAGCACATGGGAGGAATGCTGAAAAAACAGGATATGCCAAGACCACAGCAGTGGCTTGTAGTATCTGAAGAGCTTACAAATTGAAAACAGAGCTGCTGGGGAAGTGGGAGAGGGTGTGGTGGCTGCAGGCAAGCCCAATGCCCAGGGATAGAGCCCTACCACAGCTCTTGTCTCCAGAATAAATCCTGAGCATCTTCTGGATCTCCATCTTGGAGCCAGAGCTGGGGTGGGATGTTGCATCCTGGGGTGGGATGTTGCATCCTGCAGGGTACCCAGGGACCACTCTCATCTGGAGCAACTCATTCCAGCAATGCCAGCATTTATTTCATGAAAAAGCAAACTTACAGGATGGTTTTTATAATTCCTTTTTTTTTGTCCAGAGTTCTTTCTTTCCTCTGTTAAATCAAATGCAACACAACTACGAGCTGTTCTCTCTGGGATCGCAGAGCTGAGCCTCAGCTATACGTCAAGATCTGCAAGCGCTGAAAGCCATTTGATTCTAAACCAACACTCTGCATCTTGACTTCAATTTTAAATGCTCACTATGCTTTTTTTCCCTCAATTAACTTAAACCAATTCTGCTGCTTTGCCTTGTGCATGGGCGGATAAAACCTACTCATAAGGAAACCCAAGACCAGTCCTGCCCTCTGCAGAACACCACCTCTACACTTGTGACCGTACCAAATATGTGATCTGTCCCACTGCTATTAAGGCTCCTTTTCTTTCTCATCGTTTTCTATTGCATAACATGTCCAAGCCTTGCATCCCTCTGCTCCCAGTCGCTCCTAGTTAGCTCTTGCATATCAAGGATTTTCATAAGAAATCAGCAGCAAACGCACAGGCTCTCAGTTGCACAAGGAAAATAGATCTTTGTTGGGTTCGTTATTCTCGTGGAGGGCGAGGGTGTGGTGAGTAGGGTTACAAATAAGGCCTTTTGAGAATACATTTAGCATTCAATACTTAATGCTGTCTTAATGAAGTCCAGTCAGGTATGATCCGGCCCTGATCGGTGAGATCACAAATAGCTCCGTTGTTGGTGGTTTTTTTAATGAACTGAATCAAAGAAAAGGTTCAGAGTTGTATTTATAACAAATGACTTTGCTTTTGAAAGTTCAAACTATATTGGCATCGCAAGGTTAGACACTGAGGAAACACCAAAGCCATGATGGGAGAGCACTTCTGACAGGCTCTGCATCGAAAATGCGTAAGAAACTACTCAAAGGAAAAGTAAATAGCAATCAATGTATGAAATGTATTAGTTCTTGTTTTATACCTATTTTAGAATTTATCCCAGGTTCTTATAAAATATATAAAACTGAGATACAAAGAATTAGCAATGTAACTTTGCATTTCAAATGATCTTCAGCTACAGGTTTTGCTTTAAGAAAACAGACACTTGAAAAGCAGCTGTTCTGTAGTCTCTAGATGCAGACACTTGAGTTCCTGGCAAACTTACCATCAGTGGTTTTCTGAACTCCTCCACCATTGCAACTCTGTCCTATAATGAAACTCAACATTTCACCATTTTTCTGCTCGTGGTTTCAAAGAGAGGACGTTACCTTTTCCCAGCATTGGTTTCAAAGTTCCTTTTTTCTTTTTTTCCCCCTTTTTCTCTTTTTTTTTGTTCTTTTTTTTTTTTTCCCTTTATGAGCTTTAAACCACAGGGTGATTTCATGAAATGAGGTAAGTAAATTTGGCACAATTTTAGTTATGTCCATAAAACTTTTGGTAAGTTGTATCAGTGAACAATATCGTTTTCATCGTGAGTTACAGGTGCTTTCGAAGGGGGGTGGTTAGTACTTAACAACTGGAATGTTTCTAGTAAAACCAAAAGGCATAGCTGCAGAAAACACTCACAACCCAATGTTGATAGAGAAGTAAAAATATATACAATACAGTCACTTGTTCATAGTTTGGCACAATTTTTTTGTTGTTGTGGGTAATAGTGCATAAACTACTGTACAACAGTATGACTTTTAAAACAGTCTTTCACAGAGAATACCAGATTAGGTTTGCTTTCAAATAATAAAATTCCCACGATTGCAAACTCTTCATTTCAGCACTTACATTTCAACAGACCACAAGGCAGATTTCGAAAAGGAAAACAAAAAACCTAACTGAAAAAAAATGGTAAGAAAAGAACCAAACATCAACCGTCTTTCTAGAAAAGGGAGTCTCTTCTTCAAATACAGGAAAACCCAAAAATGTTGTTTCTGCTTTAAGAAGAATGGAGTCTGATTCCCTGCAGGAAAAAATCAAACATTTGATGCCATCTTAGTTAGCTCGTCTGGAGTCACCACGACGGAGTGAACGCGCTAAAGGCGGGTGGGTAGAGAAGATGCAGCTTTAGATGATGCAGGTTAGGAGATACAACAGCAGAGGGGGCCAGAAAGCACTCAAAATTGCCGCGTGAAGCTCAATTAGGAATGAGTTCTCATTTGCAAAGTAAAGAGCCTTTAAGTTTCGAGATCTTGGCTTTTGGATGCAGAACCTCTTTTTTTTTTTTTGTGGTTTATTTTTTACAAAATGTTCCAAAAAAAAAAAAAAGTCTTTCCTCGTCAAAATCATTAAAAAGAGCCTGTAATCATGGTTTGTTTTTGTTTTTTTCCCCCAATAAATAAGTAATTAAAAACTGAAGAAGCCCAACAGCAGAAAAGAGTAGCCTTGTTAGTTTTTTTAACCCCAGCCAAGCCAGAAAATTGGTCATTCTTTTAGGTAGCTTGCAAGTAATAAGTATTTTCATGCATTTAAAAATAATCATAATTAAAAAACAAACAGAAAAAGAAACAAACCCCCAAACCAAAACCAACCAAAACTGTAAAAGGGGAATGTCTTTTTTTTTTTTCATGCAACTTTTGCTTTCAGGAAGGAAAAACTGAGGAACAGCAGGCCTAGCAGGTGGGAGGGAGGTTAGGGGCATTCCAGCCAGTTTGGTGCAGCATTACCTCAGTTTTTCAAAAGCAGCTGTCACGGGTGGGTCCTTGTGGGGCTGTTCACGGTCCGTTCGCTTGATTTTACAGTTCTCATCCCTCAGCGATTTTGAACTGGATTTATGACGGTACAGTTTTTTATGGGTAGGTCCATTATTGCCTAAAGTGCTCAGGTTACTATAGTTTTTATCAAAAAAGGGAGCATGAATGTCTGTGGTGAACCCGGTTGAGCAGTTGGGGTGACCGGGGTCGCTGGTTGCGGCTTTGCTGTTTTTGCTTGAGCCCTTGTTGTTTGACTTGTGGTTCTTGGCCGCCCCCGGTGAGCTGCCATTCGCCTTCTTCTTTGACTCTTGGGATGTCCCTGCCAAAATTTTAAGAGTTTTCAGTTTCAGGCTGTTGGACTCCGGTGACCGGAATATGTCTGGAACACTATTGTGGCCAACAGGCCCCCACAAGGGCTCAATGGAAGCCATCATAAACCTCTGGACATCCGCCATTCCCGACGCAATGTTGGACAGGATGTTGGAAGGTTCTTCAAACTCCCTCTGATCGTCGTCCAGGAGGCTGGTGGTGTTGCCCAGGCTGGCTTCTGACCAGCCTGTGCCCCCGTCTTTGCCCAGTGCCCACTCTCCGGAGAGCCCATTGTGCTTGCCCAGCTTCACCCCGGCTGGGCTGCAGTGCTGAGTGCCCTCGGCCAGGCCCTTGGTGGTGGTGGCCATGGTGCTCAGCTGGGTGACTGCCCTGCCACCAATGGCTGGAGCCTTCTCGCCGTTGACTCCTGCTGCATTTTTCCCTTTCCTGGTGGATTTGGGCGCCTGCCTGGAGTTTTTCCCTTGTGGCTTATCAGTTCCTTTGTTAGTTTTGGGTGATTTTTTCCGGGTGGCTTTCTGGGAAGAGCTTTGGTTTGTTCCCACATTCTTGCTGGATGAACTTTTCCTCTTTGATTTTGACACTTTGCTATTGGTGCTAATTTGACCAGATGGCTCATTAAATGTTGACAAGCATGGACTCTTTTCGAGAAGGCTGACAGAATCTTCATCATTGAACATATGGAACTGGAACTGGTGATTATTTAAAGCAAACCCATTATCTGCCTGATCCTCAGTCTGCAGGACCCCACAGTTCCACTTGACCTTCTCAGAGCTGTTGAGGGCAGCCTGGGGGCTCTCCTGAAAGCCCTTCAGGGTGCCCAGAGGCTTGGCATCAGAGCCAGCTATCTGTGGGGACAGGTTGGGAGTGTCTGGAGGGGACATCTCCGAAAGCGAAGACTGGCGGAACCTATCAGGCGTGAAGTTAGAAATGTCTAAAAGGTCCGTGGACTCCTTCAAAGGGGTGATTTCATCTATGCTCTGCTGGATCACTAGCTTGGGACTGCAGTGGGCCAAGAAATCATCATTAATATCATCCTCGCCGTCCTTTTCACAAGACTTTAAACTTAAAGAACTGTAATTGCTAGAACTAACTGACAATGAACCCACTGAATCAAAACTAATGAGCCTGCCATCATCTGTACTTAGTGTACCTCGTTGGAAATGAAAGCGCCCCTCTCCATTATTGAAATGACATGACTGATAAGAATCATCAGACTGCACTTGTTGGCTATCCGGCATGTAATTTTTTTGGTATAGCAATTTGCCGCTATTCAGATCGACTTGAGTGTATCCAGAGGTGGGGAGGCCCTCCGTGCCTGGGGCACTGCTGCCGCCGAACTCGCTCGGCAGCCCGGCTGCCTCTGGCATGTTGCCGGGGAAGTCCTGGCGGTCACTGCCGGCAGCCTTGTTAGCTGGCCACATGCTGCCAAAGCTGCTCTGCTCCATCTCCAAGTGGCCAGGTGACTGCTGCAGCTCCGACTCGGAGGGCGGGGAGAGCACGCAGCTCTGCGCTGGCTGCAGGGCCGGGAAGGGCTTTTCCGCTGGGACGATGCTGGGGAGTGGGTGCTGCGGCTGCTCGGAGGGATGCTGGGTGAAGTATGAGATACCAGTGTTGCTCGACAAATCCGAAGCATCTAACAACGTCTGCAGATACCCTCCAGGGATCAGGGGTACATTGGTGGTGATATTAGCAGATGGCAGAGGCTTGTCTGAAGAGGAGGTGGATGGTAGGAAAGGAGAATTTTTAGCAACCTTATCCTCATGGCACTCCGGGAGATGGGAGCTGTCTGAAGCACAGGGACTGTTTTCATCCTTTAGACGTGCTGCAGAGTCCTGGTTTTCCAGTGCTGGGGAGTCCTCTGCCGTACTGGTAGCAGCTTTGATCTTCTTGCACTTCAACCTGGCTTCACTTTTGAATTTGATTCTGCGGAGCACTTTCCTCTCTGTCCCCTTGTGCTCCCGTTCCTGTGATTTGCATTTCACGGTGGTGATGCCCGTGATGTCGTGGACGTGTAATCCGTTGGCACAGCTGGGGGTGGCGATGGCTAACGCTGGAAGCCCTTTCAGGCCCGCGTCCTCCTTACTGCTGCAAGGCTGCTTGTGATCAGAGGAGCAAGAGCCCAGCTTGTTCACTGATTGCTCGATGGCTTTAATTCTTTGAATCCGGTGCCTGTTTGCTAGCTTGCATTTTCGCTTCCGTGGGTGAGGGAGGAACGAAGCATCTGAGCCGTTAAGATAGAAATTCTGCTTGTGGTAGAGAGACGATCTGAGCAAATCCAGCCGGCTCTGCTGCCTCTCCTGCCAGAAGCCCTTCAGTGGGGCCAGCTTCTTGTATTTGCTGAGCAGTTCCTCGTTCAGAGTAACAGTTGTCTCATTGGCATCCACTTTGCTGAGCTTCACCAGCATATGCTTCTCCCCTTTAAACCTGTTAATGATGATGTACTTGATGATAACGGGGGGCTCCTTGCGAGAGACTTTTCGCCGTTTCTTGGGGCACCACTCGTCATCGTCCTCCTCCTTGGGCCCATCTGGGAGCCACTCCTTCTTGTCCAGAATCTTCTCGTTCTCGATGGAGTCCACATCATACAGGTAGTCATCACTGTATCGCACTTTCCTCTTTGCCCGCAACCCATAGTTCTGCTGAATGAAGGAGCCGGAGTGGTCCCGGGCCAGGTACCGGCTGCAGTCCTTGATATCCCGCAGTACGTCATAGGAGGACTCTGTACAAGTGCTGTCATCACTGAACTCCCCAGAGTCCTCCGTGGAATTCACTGAATCCAAGAAGTGGCTCCTCTTGGAGCCCACATACTGCACCATCTCTGTGCTGTTGCAAGATTTATTTAAGGCAGCTTTCTCCTCCTCCTCACCGTCCTCTTCCTCGCCATCCTCCTCCTCCTCCCCCCAGATGATGCCTTCCTCAGATTTGAATTGAGAAGGGTCGATGGCACCACTGGGCCCCCTTTTCAGGGTGCTCCTGTTGTCCCTTTTGGTGCAGTTGCTGAACACGCTGGGGAAGAAGTTGAACTGGGCGTCCTCTTGTAGGGTGGTGGTTTTCTCCCGTACATTGTCCTGGAAGGATTCATATCTAATCTTTAGGGAGCAGACATCACTTCCCAAGGTGGAATCATCATCATCGAACATATAATTATCTACGTCTTCCTCAGAAAACAGATTTACAGAAAGCTCATTTTTGGAGCAGAGGTCAAGCAGCTCAATTTTACTTTCACTAATGAAAGATTCAAAATAGCCCCATTCCTGGTTGGGATTTGTTAGTAAAGGTTCCTCACCATTGCATTTGTCTAATAGTAATCCCTCGTAATAATTTTTCTGAGTGGGGTCCTCTGAATCACTGTCAGATTTTTCTGCATCTCTTTTGTCCGCTGCCCTCGATTTATGCATAGGGAAGCTTAAAAGCTGGTCTGAAAGCAGTTGATCCCCATATCTCATGGTTTCTCCTGTGCTCATGCAGTGAATCCCTATATCAGAGACTGAACAGGTATCATAATCCCTATTTATATCCCCCACTTTCAAGCTTATTCCCGGCTCTGCATCAATGCCGTCCTTGGATTCAATAAAGCAGCCCAGACAGGTCCGGCTTGGCTGCATCAAGCAGTCACCCGTCAACGCTGACATGCCTCCGGGCTCCATCATGGTGAAGGGAGCCTTGTCGCAGTCGCCCGGCAGCGACCAGGAGCTCATGCCCTTGGTCACGCAGGATGTGAGGGAGATGGCGTGGGCGGAGGAGTCATCCGAGGTGTGCTCAGGGACATCCGTGAGCCGCAGCGGCGATGGGGGGCTCAACAAGCAGGGCTTCTTGGATGTCAAGGGAGGCAGCGCCCGGTGGCACCCGTGGCTTTCCTTCTGAGCTGTGGTCAAGGCTGAGAACGGGACCGTGGCCTCGGTGGCGATGCAAGGCTTCTCATCGCCGTCCAGGGCGTGCGGTTCTGGGTAGAACAAGGAAAAGGGAGGGAGGAAAGGAAGAAAAAGAGAGAGGGTTTACAAGTCTTGCAAGTCTGCTTGGGCTCACCACCCCACTCTGCAGCAGGATGCTCTGCCTTGGAATGGGGTAAAACAACCAGATAAATGCCCTCTCCGTGGTAAATGGAGAAGGAGGCGTCATGCTGCTTTTGGTGTTGAATAATGCTGAAAATAACCTGACTCATCAATCCCAAATCCTCACATCCTGAGGGTGAGATGAAGATATGGTAAAACTGGTAAAGGAACAAACAAATTATACTACCGATAGCTTATCTCAGGCTGCTGAGCTGACACAGCTGCCCTGAAGACATCTGACTGACAGTCAATCACTTTCCTGCTAGAAAAGCCCAGTCCCAGGTCTTCTAACACATCTCTTCTTGGAGTGTATGTGTGAGGAGGATTCCTCCCTTGAGTTGGAATGCCCCTCAAGGTTACTCCTCGAGGCTGAGCAAAAGAGATTTGCCCACAGTCCCTGGTACGGGTGAGCAACGTCAATCTCTACTTAATAATTGTTTTTGCTAGCTTTAATACAATTGCTTCAACATTGCTTCAATATTGCTTGATAGTGTACTATATTATAATAGTTGTTATAGCTTCTATGCTGTGTAGCAAATAATTCTGATTAAAACCTTTTTGTCTAATCATTCCCATAATAAATCATACATATTTCTATAAATATATCTGGTTTGCCATCCTTAATCCCTGCGGGACAAAGGTGTACAGAGGTTCAATTACACCTGTATAATCCCTTAGACATAAAAGTCTGGGGCTAAGATTGGATCCAGCTGCACCAGGCTCCTCTCTGAGGAGGAGTTTAGAAAGCAAGGGGGTCCTTTCTGCACCTCGGGACTCAACGGGAGCTTCTCTAACAAACTGTCTCAAGTTCCCACTCTGCCTGCAACACAAGCCTTGCAAGTCTGCTTGGGCTCACCACCCCACTCCCCCTCTCCCATGGCTTGGTGGTGACTTTTCTCTTTGGGAAGCAGCACATGCCCTTCTCACGCGTGCACAATCCTTCCCCTCCTGGATCTACTTAATGTGGTGATGTGCATAGAAGGGAGAGGTAAACACACTCCCTCTGCAACCAGCTGGAAGAGATACAAGAGTACGCTTAAAAACCCAACCCATCCACTCTTACCTCCTCATATACATACTGTTACCTGGATACTGCCTCTCAAACCTGACAGTTATTCAAAACCAAAACAAACCCAATAAAAATGTTCCCATTAACGTTGAAAAAATTAACGGAAAAACAAGACTCTTAAAGAAACAAAGCATCCCCCCTGACGTGTATGAGCTTACACACACCTGAATGGCATTGCTGCTTGGGAGTCAGAAAGGTATGGCTGATTTAAAAAACCCAGTGGACTTTTTGTCACTGTCCACGCCAAGGGAAGGCAGAAGATAGCACAGAGTTTAAAGCAATTATTGTGGGTTTTGCCATTCTTCCCTAATCTCTAAAATATGCCTTTTTAATAATGTAAGGATTTTTTTCAACCTAAGGATTTTTCAGTTTTACCTCATCGCGCTCTTTTATGGCAGAATAAAGTTATGAATGTACTTTTATCTGACTTCTGGCTCAACGAATGATATGACCCTTGAAATTTAAATATGATGTCTTTTCATCCCCGAACCTGCTCTGATATCTCTGTATTAAAAAAATACATTCCAATGAGTGCATTCATCCCAGCCAGAGACCTCTGCTGACTCAAAGCTGGGTGCTTTTGTCACGGCTCATGTCTTTCCTTTTTGGTGGCTCCACTAAAGGCAAAGGCACAAGAATGGAAGCAGCACAGGCATTCCAAGAAGGGACAAATGCTTTCAAACACAACCAGAGCACCGAGATATGGCATTAAATGGGGCATCCAAAGGGATTTGGCACCTACATGGCTGCTGTGACCCTTCACAAGTGCTTTTATTCCAAACTGATACAAAAGCAAGATTCCTGCATCTCTGCCAACCTGGTAAGGGAAGGCTTGTTTGCCTTCAGCACGATGGAAAACCCCCTGTGCTGCCACACTGGCACCACCGCACAGAGCAGGGCTCCATCCCGCAGGTGGGCAGGTGGAAAGCAGCAGGATGCAACAGAGGGAGAAGGATGCCTTCCTATGCCAAGTGTAAAACTTAGAGGAGGTCAAAATCCCCTTAATCTCATTCCCAAAGCTCCCAGTAGTTTTATGCTACAGGGGCCTTAAGGATGGAGTCATTGATGAAGACTACAAACTGCAGTGGGAACCATGCAGTGCTCCAAGGACTTTTAACCACTTTCCAAAGACTCCATAAATCCTACCAGAAGTGCAATGCAATGCCTGTAAGCAACTTCAACATGCAGGGCTTGTAAAAGAACAGACTGGCTTGCTTGAAAATGGTTAAAAAAAAAAAAAAAGCTGATTTTTGAGTTCCTCCCACCAGTTTTCAGATCAGAAATGCAGAGGTGGTATCTTTTTCCTTAAGCACCAAAACAAATTAACCAGTGCAGTTCCACTTCAGAAGTAAAATAAAATAAAAATCAGCTTGGAGCTGACAGAAAGCATGGAAAATTTGAGGATAAAAGAAGAATGTCTGTGAATACTGTAAGAAGGGGGAGGCAGAAAGCTGAAATTCAGTCTCAAATGCTGCATTCAATAGGCAGAGCTGCTATTATATAAAATAAACTGTCTCTGGGCATTTCTTTAGGTTTATACTTGTGTGAGTGAACTTAACTGTTGTGAAATACAAATGCCAAAACTTGGTTTTCTACACAAGGGCTAAAATCAGGCCTAAAATCAGTATGTTCAACTGATGCTCCAAAAGACTACAGTTCACATGGAAAATGCTGGAGAAGCCAAAACACTTTTCCTAGTTTAACTCAACATCCACCCAAAAGCACATGGCCAAGGGGAGGTGGTGGCACCAGAGCTACGTGCTGGCTCACTGCTTTGGATTCAGCAGCAACTCCTACACACCAGTGTTTAAACTGAAAGTTTAAACTGACAGAGGGGAGGTTTAGATTGGATATTATGAGGAAATTCTTCCCAGTGGGGGTGGTGAGGCACTAGCACAGGTTGCCTAGAGAAGCTGTGGCTGCCCCATCGTTGGAAGTGTTCCAGGCTAGGTTGGACAGGGCTTGGAGTGATCTGAGCTAGTTTAAGATGTCCCTACCCATGGCAGGGGGTTGGAACAGCCTTGACTATGAGTTCTTTAAGGTCTCTTTCAACCTCAACCATCCTGTGATTCTATGTCTAATTAAAGCACTTTCTAAGCCCTGTTTAATTGAATTCCATGGAAGTGGTATCAAGTTCTGGAAATCTCCCCTCCTTACTGAGCAGGTGAGCACTGATTTTACTGTCCATTAGGTCAGACAAGGGGAGGATCATGGCTAGAAAATGCCTTTGCAGCTCCAGCAGCTGCCATCAGCTGCTGCTTTACCATGTGTAGTCAGGAAGAAAGGCTGACAAAGACAGATACCTCCCAAATTACATCTCAGGGGCAAGCATAAGTGTGCTCTTCACCTGCCACCAGCACATGCAGCAGAGTCCTCACAGGCACCATGTGTCTGGAGTTGCTCCAGGTTTTCAGTAATGAACAAGAACAACATTTGTCTCTATGCACCTTGTTTGGAGCTGACAGAAAGACCTGAACATACAAGATGTCAGAGGACCAAGTCCTTGATATCCAACATGATCAAATTTATATATAAATAATATATCTATCTCTCAAGATTTATAGGCCAATACAAAATGTAAAAAGCCATGAAATTAAACATAAAAACATGCTGAAGAATGAAAACCTCAGGCTCTGCCTTCCCTCTGGATTACCAGTACATTTACTTGTGACCAGCAACTATGGTTCAGATGACCTGAGAAACTGCTCAGAGGTGCCTTTATTTCAATCAGGGTTTCAGACAGCTGAGCACTGCTACTCCTAATTAGTTTTTTTGAAAGCAGATATGGAATCAATGAAATAGATACAGCCAAAGTCAGGCATTTTGGGCATGCTGCTGGAAGGGGCTGATCCTTCCCCACCGATGCTGGTAGCAGCTGGAATGACTCAGTGGCTCCCAGGAGCACGACTGGCCAGCAGCACCCTCACATGCACATAAGAGGGGTTCCAGGCTGGCAGATCCCACGTGCAGGCTGATGGGATGCACAGGCAATAATGAACTCACAAATCTGGCCTTCCCTCCCCACAGGTGCTAATCCCAGTTTGTTTCTTCTCCCCGATCTCTCTTTTTTTCTCAATATCATTCGGTCAAATTTGCTAAGATTGACTAGTGGGTTCATAACTGCTAAGAGAGGAAAGATTCCCTACAGAGGGGTTACATAGTCCTGTTGTCTTTTTTCCCTTAGAAACCAAACTAAAATATTGAATTCCAACTGCATGTGCACATAAACATTTCCAGCCATACCTATGTGCAGGCAAAAGCAGTACTTGTTAAGACCTAGAAAGGTGTAGATTCATGGCAGGAGTTACACCTGTGCAAAAAATACCCATTTACCTCACTGTTCCACATTGCAGAGATAACCCACAAACTGCTAATATGAAATACACAGAAGGAATTGAGAAAATAAGTTGGCTTGCAAGTTGTTGCTGCTCCCTCATGTACTGTAATTAAGTTCCTTACCATTTTCTTTCACCCCATTAATCAGGATAGTTTCTTGGTCTTCTGAGGCACAATCCTGTTCTTGTTGGTCATCCATCAATTTAACCTCTTTCTGTTCACTCCATGCCCCACTGCATCTGGCCAACCTGCACATTTCCAGAAACATAACCACAGTCAGTGCAATTCTTAGAATCAGCTCAAGGAACTCTGAATAAAACCCAATAGCAATAAACCCCCCACAACCTCACTCGCTGTCCATACCCTTCTGAAGAGCACGAACTCGATTGTCACTTTTCCACTCCAAAAGACAAGTCCAATGTATTTCAGCAAGGTTAAAATGTTACATATCACCATTTTCTCCCTCAGAGTCCTTCTTTAGAAGGTGGAGCAGTGCTTGGCACCTCTGCAGAACCTCTCACATTGCCCAAAACCACTTTGAGAAGGCAGGCAAAACATGTCCAGCCAGGTAAGCTCACTCACCTCCACAAGGATGAGCAGAGGACTCATCTCAGTTCATCAACAGCAACTCTTCCCTGGAGTTGGAAAAGAAACATGGATACACCAAGTGACAACTGCTCACCCTAGCTATCAGCTACTGCTCGTTCAAGTGCTGGCAGGTATGAAAAACTCCTCAAGAAAAACTCTAGGGAAAAAACTCTAGGCTCATGCTTCATCAAGAGAGCTCCATCCTTGGAAGCCTCATTCCCCAGACCCTATTACTGCCTGCACTGTCCCCACTGGGACATTGACCTTGAGTGGATGACCACCAGTTGAGGCTGACTGGACTTGATGGGACTGCACCAAAGCAACAAACCTTAGATGAGAATCAAGCCCAGATTTTCTCCCTTGCTCCCACCCATTAAAACCACCACCTGCCTAATGAGAGGCAGTAGGTGCTGAGGGAGTAGGTGTGATGAGCGATGTGGCACAGGTGGCACAGGAGAACCCTCATCAGTGCTCCTTATAGACAGAATTTCATCTCTTTGACTACAAATTCAAGTCAAAATCTATTTTATTTCCTTCTGGCAACATGAACTCAATTTTTTCTCTCTCACAGAACAGGTACTATGTTGAAGCATTGGTTTAGGTGTTTTTCTGGGGGTTTTTGTTCAGCTTTTTATTTTTTAAATCAACATTTGTCAATGATTGTCTGTCGTGCCCCCGGTACTAACTGCCCTGGGTTTCAGCAGCCAAACTTCATTCATATTCAGATTTGCAGTGGAGTCCTCTTAATTAACGTGAAATCTTTACAACCGCCTTAGTAAGTGAAACCTTCACTGAACTTAAAGATGTTGTGACACCGAGAGTAAGATAAGAATAACAAGCATCAGTAACTCCATTCCTTTGCATATTTACAGGAATATTTAACTAACCTCGAGAGTTTTCCTTTGATGCAAATCCCTATTTCAAAGCTCTCCAATGCCAGTCGGTTTGCTGCAGTAAGACCTCTCTTCCGCCAGCACCCGCACCCTCTCCACCACCCCGAGCTCCCACAGGAAAAGCTGCAGCTGAAGCATTGCTGACGTGTTGGAACAGGAGCAACTTGAAAAGCCAGAGCACAGATCAGAGTTATTTCCATGCAGCTTGAAGGAGATTAATGTCTGAGTGTGAAAGCTGCTCTGCGCCTTCCAGTGACAGGCTACAGCTTCATGCTTCCTTGATAATATCTCCTGCCTATTAAATGTATCTTAATTA
>NW_008657660.1:21726-36722 GCF_000695815.1 Acanthisitta chloris | reverse complement strand
GCCTGTCCCGCCGAACCCAGAGCCTGTGCTGCTCTGCCCTGTTCTGCCGAGCCCAGAGCCTGTCCCGCCGAACCCAGAGCCTGTCCTGCTCTGTCCTGCTCTGCTCTGCCCTGCTCTGTCCTGTCCTGGTCTGCCCGGAATGCAGTAGTTACTGCCCTGAAGTGTCACAGACCATTTAGGGCTTGGAATGGAACTGAGAGCTCACCCAGCCCCAACCCCTGCCCTGGGCAGGGACACCTCCCACCAGAGCAGGTTGCTCAAGGCTCAGCCAACCTGGCTGTGAACACTGCCAGGGTTGGGGCAGCCACAGCCTCCCTGGGCAACCTGGGACAGTGTCTCACCACCCTCACAGGAAAAAGCCTTTTCCTAATATCTCACCTAAATTTCCCTCTTTCAGTTCTCCCCATTGCTCCCACTCGTTACTGCAGGTGCTACTGTACACCTATATTTGGCTTTGCACGGTGCAGATTAATGCAGTTTCCAAAGAATTTGCTCCCAGACTGATAGCAGGGGATCTAAGGGCACAGCTCCCTGTTTCTAGGCTAACCCTTTGGAATCACATGTTAACTCCTGTGGCTTTGCAGGAATTAACTGCGTTAGACGTTCCTGGAATGCATAGAAAGGAAAGCAAACGTGCCTCAGTTGACATTGTTTACAGCTTTGTAGCATTTGCCCCCTCAAGTAGTTATGTTAATTTATCCTTCAGAATATTCAGAGTTCTTCATTATGTGACAAAATTAGAAGAGAAGCGTTACTTGGTGCAGAATTAGCCAGGTAGCTAAAAGAATTTATCTAAGACTAACTAAGTCTCAAAGAGGGAATTGTAAGGGGCAAGAATATACCCAAGGTCATATCACAGCACCTGTGAGCAGTGCAGAGGAGCCAGCAGAAGTCAACCAAGACCAAGATAAGGAACTTTATAATTGCAAACAAGATAATGAGCTAAGCCAAGACCAGATATGGAAGGAAGACTCAAAGTTCATGGAAAGGACACTAATGGATATCGTTTCAACAACCACAAGGGACCACCAGAGACCCCCAAGAAGCCACTAGCCCAAAGGACAAAGCTGGGTAAAGCTGCATAATTTCTATGAAAATTTAGGAACCTTTACACAATTCCTTTACCTTTACATGGGAGGGGGAAATGACACAGTGATGATGCTTGTGTGACAGGAGGAAGCTGTGCCATGAAATTCACACTTGCTTCCATGGGAGATAACAAAATTCTTGCAGTGTTCAGTGGAAGCTGAGTTAAAGGAGGGATTAGGTATAACTAATACACAGTTTCCAGCTCAAGTCTGTCTCAGTTCCTGCTGGTGGAATAAACCCCAGTGCTTGTCCTTGCTGTTATTTTGGGTTGTGTGAATAGATCTGTTGCTACAGTCAGTGCATTCACGATTAGAGCCATTCATTTGCCACAGAGAGGCCTGAACCTTCTCCTTGCTGCTTTAAATTTAATGTTAAATGACTTGATTAAAGCATATAATCAGACCCAGCCGTTTCTGTCCCCTCTCCCCAGAAAAGAGCCAGAAATTGTTCAGGGTACCAGTGTTCCTCCTTTTTTTTTGCATCGCATTGTGATTTTTCCTAAAATGACGTTTTCTTACTGAAAGGAACAGCTGATAATTCACAGCAACTTAGTAAATATATAAGGAAATACATACGGAGAGAAATGCAGCATGTTTAATTTAGAAGCTTTTGCTCTGGGAAGATTAGCTTTCCTCAAACAGGTAGTCCATCAGGCCAAACACTCACACACTGGTGTTTGCTGTGCTTCTGCTGCACATTGTCTCATTCAGACATTCTTTTCTTTCTGTTTTTCATTTTATATTAGCAACAGCAAAAGGCCCTGAAGAATTCTAATTGCTTTCTATGGCTAATGATTTCAAGATTATTTTCTGCGCCATGTGCTGGTCTATGCCAATATATATTGCCACCATTTAGTGATTGCTTTAGTAATTGAATTCATTAATTTGCAATGCAGATCACAACTAATCTTGGATGTATGTCTGTATATTACATAGATCCATAAGAAATAACCAGCTAAAAAAATAATCCATGATTTCTACCAGGTAATTTTGTGTTCAAGTTAATATATAGTGGATAAGCAAAAAAAAGTTATCAGGCATAACACGAAGAGGATCAGGAAGTGTCCATAAAAACAAAGTCAGTAGTTAAATATGAAACCGCTTCATACTCTTAATTAAAACTAATTAATCTTTTTCAATGACATGATGACATGCTTTCTTCTCATATGTTGATGTGAAGTCTGAAACCAAATAAATTATTCTTTGCTTGTTTGCTACCTGGACAAAGGTCAGTCATACCTCAGGGCAAGCACAGTCTAGAGCCAATTTCTTAATGTTGTTCAAATTGAAAGGAAAAATCTGCCTAATAGCAAAAAAAAAAGGGCACAAATAGCACATTAAAGGAGGAATTTGTGATGCACTGTGTATACATTAAAACTTCTACACAGTGTGTGTATGCATACAGTAAGATTGCCCTTAAAGCTTCCTTGTCATCATGAGTTTAAGTCATCATTACCTTGGTGCGTGATGTAGTCACTACATGAGTTTGTGCCTTGGATGAAGACAACTAGATACCAAGGCTTTCCAAGCTGAACTTCTGCTTCCTTAGTCCTAAATGTCCTTCAGTAATTTACTGCTGTTCACCTGTCCTCAGGCAATGGGAACCAGAGGTGTAACTGCCCCCAAAAGTGGGTTTCATAGATGGTGTCTTCCCCCAGCCATGAATTCAGAGCCAGACTTCATGTAGTGAGTT
Organism: Acanthisitta chloris; assembly: GCF_000695815.1. Classification (NCBI taxonomy): domain Eukaryota; kingdom Metazoa; phylum Chordata; class Aves; order Passeriformes; family Acanthisittidae; genus Acanthisitta; species Acanthisitta chloris. Next base: position 33,941 of record NW_008657660.1, on the reverse strand, counting down.
AACCAAAACAACGAGAGACATTCTCAGGGTCTCACTCTGCACTTGGAAGTGTTGTGGGTTTTAATCCATTGCCTTTGCTGCCTGGTTCATGCTGATCAGTTTGAACACTGTGCATGTGTTCCCGTGGGTTTTGGAAAGAAAACAGTGCTTTGCTGCTGCCATTCCCAGTTGGACACAGCACAGAGGGGTCAGTGACAGGAGCAACTCATGCATAGCCCAGGGCAGTGTAGATCTGTGTCTTTGGAGGGCACACACTGAGCTACAGAGCTGCTGCCACCTTTGAACTGCAGAAATGCCCAGCAAACACCACTCTGTTGGGAGGGAAAGGAATGATTCCAAACCCTGAGCTGCTCCCTAGGCTGGTGGGAAGGAGCCAGTGCTGGTAGGGGAAGTGTAGGAGCTGTCTTCAGCTGTTTGAATGCACAAGAAATCTTTTCTGGGAATGTTTGAGTTTTGCCAGTAAAACAGCACTTTGCTTTAGACTGGAATTGTTTCATGTATCTATTAAAAGTAAACCAAATAACCCCTAAAAGAAAGATAATTTGCCCTTTATGAGGCTAACTGTAGAAAATTGCAAATGAGAAGGAAAATCTTGCTGAAACTTATGAGAAAACATGAACTAAGGAGATTATAGACTGTTTTGCAACCTTGCTACTTAGGCTTGTTGCCATGTGAACAATCTCTTGATATTCCTTAGTGCATTATAGAAAAAAAGAAATTGATACAAGGTAAAAATTTTGTTTAACTATGGACATTTTCACTAGACAAATTAGAATGCATGAAAGAATTTATAACATAATGCAGGCTTTAAAAATTAATATAAAATTTGGCCTCTTGATATATTTAGTAGCAGGGTGCATGTTGAAGAATTTTATTTAAGTCTAAATGTATGCTGTTACAACTGTCCTTATTTCTGGTGAGTAGCAATGATACACTTCAGCCAGAGCTGAGTATCAGGAAGGTGGATGGATGCACAAGTAAATATGTGTGTTATCAGAAGAGCCATTTACAGTACAGAGACTACTAGTAAATATAACTGTGAAAGGTATTGGCCAACAGATGTATAAAAGCTGTTATTCAGGGTTGTTTTCATTATCATAGTCCCCGGATTCATAGTCTTCATCATCTTCCTCATCAGAATTGTCGTAATATTCCCCATACTCAACGCTGTAGCTTGCACTCCTACTGCCAGTAGTAAATGCAAAGGCAGGAGATGGACCTGCAAGAAGTAATTTAACACAGGTTAAATTAGTTGAAGACAGGGACAAAGAGGAAAGTATGGGTTTGGATTTGTACAGCAAGGTCAGTGTTTCTGAATCCTAGTTATTTATGAAAAGGATTTCGTACAATGACTTGACCTCGTACCACTGTAGCTCATGATACATGAGCAAATTTCTGTACAGAATCATGGAATCCCAGACTGGTTTGAGTTGGAAGGGACATTAAAGATCATCTCATTCCATCCCCTGACATGGGCAGGGAAACCTTCCACTAGCCCAGGTTGCTCTAATTGAAATCTATCCTATTTTAGTTTAAAACCATTCCCCCTTGTCCTGTCACTATCTGCCTGTATAAAAGGTCCCTCTCCATCCTTTTCATAAGCCCCCTTGAGGCACTGGCAGGGGCTCCCAAGTTAGAGCCTTGCCTTCTCTTCTCCAGACTGCACACCCCCAACTCTCCCAGCCTGTCTCCATAGCAGAGGTGCTCCTCCCTCGGAGCATCTTCATGGCCTCCTCTGGACCCCTTCTAACAGGTCCATGTCTTTCCTGTCCTCAGGACATGTTGAAAATACATTTAATTCCCAATATAGTAAAGAATGAGGTCCTCTGCACCTGCAAGTATTACAAGAGCCAATAAAGCTTTGGAAGTCACTTGCAGAAACTAGACCAGTGACAAACTCCTCTAGACCAGAAGGCAAATATAAGACAATGAATCTGTATCCTGGATTTGCCAGGAAAGCCAGTTCTCCCTGGAGGAAGAAGGATGTTATTCTGCAGGTCTGGGCCCAATGCAAAACAACAGCAAAGTTATTTCTTACATCTTTCCAAACTCTCTCATTAAGGAATAACAACTATTTCCTTCCAAATTTCTTGAAAAACAAATAGCTAAGCAAACCTGCCATGGTTCAAAGATTCCCCCAGCTGCACCAGCTGTTGCTCTGGGTCCTACTAACATCAAAGGACTTATGTAGGATAGTGGAATAACATGTGTCTCAGCTGTATGGCTTTAATCCACAGGTTTCTCTTTTCTGGAAGCTGGTATAATTTGCAGCAAAATATTACAATATTAACCTGCTAGGGGATAAAGTAAAAGCACACAGAAAAGTTAAAATAGAGGCAGCTTTGGGTGATTGCACCTATCCTTGTTTTGCATTCTGACAATGCCATCCTTTGCAGCCTGCTTGTCTGTATTTTTGTGTCTTTTACATCCAAATAAAGAAAACAATTACCATCAATGACTTTCAGTCTTGCAGAGGCATATGTTGCACCATGCTTGTTTTTGGTGTGGCAGATATAAATGCCTTCGTCTGATTTTTTGAGGCCTTGAATCTGCAGCCAGCCTGTCACACCATACTTCTGGGGCCCTCCTCTTGCCTTGGAGAAGGAAAGAAATGGTTGAGATGAAGTAGCTAGGAGACACTAGGATATATCTCAAAATAATCATGGGTGAATTAATATCATTGCAACCTTCTGCATCAAGAGTAGAAAAAGTGCTGGCAAGAGCCATCCTTCCCAGAATGCTCCTTCTTCCAAGCACTAGCCTAAATTGTTCCATTTATATGTTTGCTCAGTTTTTTCAGAATCAAACCTACATAAAGAGGCTCTTCCATCTTTTCTGTCCCTGAAGCAGGCCAGATGGTACCTTGGCTGTTGTTCCTTCTGCTGGGACTGCCAAAGCAATGATGCTTGCACTGACTGAAATCATCGTTCTTTGTGTGGTCAGAGGGCTCCTATTACACAGACTCACAGAACCAGTTAGTCTGGAAGGGACCACAGTGGGTCATCTGGTCCATCCTCCCTGCTCAAGTAGGATCATCCCAGAGCTGGGAACCTATTTGTTGCAACACTACTGTGTTTTGTGGGTGGAGTTCCCAGCTTAACCCCCCTGCTCCTCATCCTGAACCCCATGCCATGGAAAGGTCAGGTTTTACCTGAACTGAGACGTGGGTGTCATCTCCAGGCAGAAACATTTTATTCCCCTTTTTTTTCCATTCAAGGTGTGGCATAGGATAGGCTGACACCTCACAGCCAAAAATGACATCATTTCCAGTGTAATTCTGGGCATCCTGAGGTGGCATAGAAATAACAGGAGCTGCAAAGAACCGAGAGCAGGGCTTTAGAAGACAGTGTGCAAGGGAACACAACCACAAAATCACGTAACGCTAATTCCTGCTTCATGTCCATTTACCTTTTGCCACTCACACATTGTGATGATCCATGTGATTCCAAGCAGCTTTTAAAGCTCAGAACACCTTGTGGCTGTGCTTTTTAAAAACTCTTATTCATAGGACCCATCTGTCCTTCTGCTTGAGCATGGTCATGAAAGTTGAGGTGAAATTAAGAGTTTAGTTTGCCCCATGAGCTGTCGCCATGGACTGAACTTGCTAAAGCCTCATCTCACTCTGCTACCCATGGAACTCCCTGCCACAAGTCATGGGAATAACAGCATTAATGCATTTCACACATCTTCAGTTGTTATCAGTTTCATCCTGTGTTCTTGTTATGAGATAAGGAATGAACAGAATTGAAATTCAGTTATTTGCATAAGGTTTTGTGTTATGTTTCTGATAACTACTACACTTCCACGTACTTGTTTCCTATTGCTCTCTACCCTCATCCCCCTGCAATGTTTATTAACTGCCTCGGAATTCTTTGCTCTGTTCCCGCAGCACAAGCTGCCAGTAACCACGAGATGGAGCCAGCCCTGGGCTTGGAGGCAGTGGGAAAATGAAGCATCCCTCGATGCCTCCTTGATCATTTCAGGACATATCCCACCGTGAGCATGTATGAACATACTAAGTGTTAACAGGCGATGATGATGTTTAGCTCAGAGAGCAAAATAGCTTATTTACTGTTATCACAGATTTCCTGTTTTGGAGATCTCTGGGGTTTTATTCCTGATCTATTTGTCCTCAACAAGAAATGTTTTTCCTTCTGAAAATCTGTTTTCTATCTATTTCCAGACCAGTGCTTAAAAAGGAATGCATTTTCTGGGCCATTGGGCTTGTATTTAATTATTTTCTTTATTTTTGCACGGATGCTCGGAATTAGAAACTTACAGTAAATAATTAATATATTTTTGCTTGCAATATTTGAATTCATACATAGGTACAGCACTTATGCTTCAGCACTTGAAATTATAACAACCTGTTCCATGTTTTCAAGCAATAATTTCTGACACATTTGTTAGTTTTTCAGGATTGGTAAGTCTGTGCGGAAAATATCCAATGCATACTGATTGAAATTAATTGCAAAAGATCTATCTATGGCCTCGTTTATAAATGCCTCATTAAACAATCCTGCTACTCTTCAGAAGTAAGCTTTTTCAAAGTAGGATGCATGAACCCTTAAATGCTTGTTCTTTTGTGAGATCTGTACATCCAGAATCTCTGTTATTTCAAAAATCTTGTATTCAAATCAGCATTGACTGAATATCTTGGATGCAAATGTTTTTTTGTCTATGAACTGATCACAGAGGGTCTGATATTAAAACACACCTTGAAATCTTAAAGCTCAGTGCATCCACACTCCATTTAATGATGGATCCACTGTAGTTAAGCTTAAAATGTAACCTCCCCCCCCAAATGTCTCTGTTGACTCACAGGAATTCTTTAAATGGTTCCTGCACAGAGACAGTGTAAAAAACTTTGTAAAGAGGCAGATGTTGCCTGGTGAGTATTTTTGTCCTGTGCTGTCTCAGGTGCCCTGTGGATCCCCTGGCAGCACTCAGAGGGGTCGTGTGTGACTGCCCTCAGCCCAGGGGAGCACAGCCACAGCCTGGAGCACACACGGGTCTGAATTACAGAGCTGCACTGTGGCTGTCCAGCACTGCCCACCGTACACCGAGGTGAATTCAGCACTGAAATCCCTCTGCTGCATCCTCTGCGAGGAAAGCACAGCAGAGAGCTTGGGAGTGCCTGAGATGATGTGAGGCCCAGGTCTGAGCTAGGGCTGACCAGGACTGCGTCATGTGAGCTCAAACTCAGAGCACACAGTAGTTCTGATCTAACCAAATTGCCTTTTCTGAACCTGAGCACACAACAAATACTTGCATTACCCACTTGAACATAAAGTGCCTTCAGAAATACAACAATACATGTCTCACAACTCCGTTTGGCTGTATTTTGTGGAAGAAAATTGAAGTAACGATGCAGCACTTTAAGAGAAATTTATGAACACTTTTGAGTGTTTCAGGTTCTGCGTTCTGACAAATTCCTCTGTGCATATCTGTGGGGACTTTGCAGAACCGATTAGAAACAGAGCTTTACTGTTATGATAACCTGTCACTTTGCTTCCTGGAGTATGCACATAGATACATAGATAGGAGATTCATAGATGGTAGATTTGTCGATAGCTATAGAAAGGGTTCTGATGTCTTGGTGTCCAGGAGGGCAGGAGTTGCTCCTTTCCTTTTACAGTCCCAGTCATGAATTATCCACGTGTTACAGAAGACATAAATCAGAAGCCAAGAATAGTCAAAAACACTGCTTCACCTTTCACAATCAACCCAGTAGCACTCCAGACTAATGAATTACATCATTCATAGGAATTTTTTTCTCATATTGTATATTATTAATTTTTGCTAATCTGTGTGTGGTTTGATGAAAATGACGGAAAATTTCGTGGCTTGTTTACTTGGTTTTACTCCAAAATTTGCATTTAAAGTGAACCATGTGACACAGCTGAACAAAAAGAGGATTGTTCTGTTAGTGTGTTAAATTGTCAGTGAGAGAGGTTTGAATGTAAATGGGGATGGGTTAAGTGTGGAGAATCTGTATATAATCTATGTACTTAGTAACCTTGGTAAATTATTGGATAAACTGATCGAAAGTAGCTTTCAGGAAAAGAAAGGCTTTCCCACTGTTTCTTTAGGGGGATAGGCCTTTTTCTCCTTTTTCTGATGGTAGAGGAAAGATGAAAGGCTGTACTCTTCTGATGAAAGGAGTTTATTGTTATTTATTTATTCATTGGTTGCTGTATACAATTAATCCATTTGGCATCAATAGGAAACAGCAGATGCTTTGAAGGAGAAATAACAGAACAAAGTACTTTGAGGGGAGTGAAGGTTATATTTATAGTTTGGTACCGAAACCCCACAGTGCTCAGTGTTTGTTCCTCATGCAAATTGGAGTCAGCAAAAGCCACTGCTGCAGCAAGTTTGCTTCTCCTAGAGCCAGACTCCCTGCTGCCTTTTATCATCCGCTGCAGCCACGAGAAACCAGTGGGAACCAGGGTGCACTTTGGCATGCCTGGAGAGCTGTGGGCAGGGATGGTGGGGACTGGTGGACTCCTCCAGGGGCCGAGGCATAGTGCCCTCCTGGCAGCACCTGTGTCCTGCTGCTTGAACGTGGAGGAGATGGGCACTGTGCCCCCTCCCTGCCAGCCCAGCACCCTCCCAGGCTCCCAGCCTGCTGCAGCCAAGGGCATGGGCCCCTGTTTTCTCAGCTAAACTCTGCCCAACACTGTCGGGGCTATGAACTTTCCCCAGGCTTCTGTGCAGTTCAGGAAGCTGAGCAGTCCTAGGATGTTCTCTGCATTCCTGAAGAGAGGGTCCAGCCTTTCTGGGGACCCAGGAAAGCAGTGGGAAGGCACTGGGGGTGACACCCGCGTGCTAAGCAGCTGAGCTCACCCCTCCTGCTTGAGGAGCAGTGTGATGTGCCTCAGGGGCACCTGGAGGCCTGGAGGATGACAACACCAGCATTTAATATGGGTACACCTCCAAATCAAAGTTTCTTGTCCACAGCCAGCTCTGTTTAATTAAGTATAGGAACCAAACTTCAAGCGTGTGTGCCGGAGCAGCTGCCTCTGCTGCAAAGTTCCTGGCACTGGCTAATGGAGTGGCATTTCTGGCTGAAATCTTTCTGGATGGGTTATGTCACAAGAACTAGTGCTAATTTAATCCCAACCAAGAACACCCACCCGAGGCTAACAGGCTCTTAGTCCTGCTGCAGGCTGGTGTGCCTTGAGTTTTCTGAAAGTCTCTTTACTGATGAGCCTCATTTCTCAGCTGGCAAATACCCTGATGGCAAATAAGGGATTCTTTAATGGATCTTTCTTTGCAGATAGAGAAAGAGGAAAGAAGCCTGGTATTAGCTATTCATTGCTTTTCCTTTTAAGTATTCAATATCCAGTGTGCATTCAACGTAAAAGCACAGCACACAGTCTAAGGCTGCTAGCAAGCAGTGGGTAAAACATACCCAAGTTACTCCCATGTATGGACCTTTGTCAGAGCTGCAATTTTGGATTCCCAGAGCTGTGACCTATTTGTGACCCACAGACCTCTTCTACCTACTTCAGGAAACCAAAGCCTGTTCACCTGTTCATTTTATATTCACATGTCTCAGGTGAAAGGTGCCCAGGAGTAACAACTTGAAATAATGCAAAGAATGGGAACAGCATATGAGCAGGAGACAGGATTCCCCCATAAACCCAGCTAAGGATCCTTCCACTAACAATCATCACAGACAATTCATGCACTGTAAACAATTTTCAGCTACATTTTGTCCTAGTATTTGGATTTCTGTTTCATGGGTTAGCTAGATTTTATGATGATTCTGAAATTGGATTATTTTGGATCTTTGATTGTAAAAAGAAAAGAGCTGTTAATTTAGCCCTACCTTCTTCTCTTGCCCCTGCTTCACTGCTTACCATACCTACAGAGGTGCATGCAGACATGCATATATACATATATATCTATATACACACATATATACATGTACATGCGAGTGTATGAATGTATCTGAATGATATCTGCCTTACTATGAATGATATCTGCCTTACTATCACCACTTTAAAATTAGGTCAGTCCTTTTATAATAATAATAATCATTTGCCCATTTCTCCCACCCTATCCTATCTGTTTACCTATTTCTAACTACACACACAACTTCTGCAGAAAATACCTCAAACTCTGACCATTCAGAGCAGAGCCAGTCTGTATATCAATGGCTTATTAGTCACAATGTGATTTAATTCACTAGTCTAATATAGAGGCTTATGACAGACAAGATTAAGCACCAGTTCCTGAACCACATGTTTAGCACAAAGTAGTATTATAACAGAATAATGATAATTATAACAAAAAGGCAGTATTAGTTTAATAAAGTTAGACTAAGCAGCTAGTAACACATCTGAAAATAAGAATCAGCTCTGTTTTCAGTTTGGAAGTGCCTCTGCACACGTTACCTGATTCACATGGCCCTTTATGTTTCATGCTGATATTTCTTTTCGCAGCATAAGCCTTGTTGAATTGACAGATGTTCTCGTAGGTTTTCCCTTCAGATCCACAGATGCTCTCTTGAGATTTGCACACACACTGGGGCTCGGGGACTTCCCCAAACCTTGCTTCATCAGCATCCAACCTGCACTCGAGGTCATCCCCACATTGCCCATAAAAATGATTGCCCTGGTCCAGGTCGCAGATCTGACCTTCCACATTGCCACACTCCGGGCAGCAGCCGCAGCGATCCAGCACAGTCCCGGCTGGACAGTCCTTGGGCTCAGAGCACAGAGCCAGGTCACATTTTCCACAGCTATCTCCTTCCCTTAACAGCCTCCACCAGCCTCGGTGGTACAGGGCAGGGAAACTCTGAGAAACCTGCACCAGTGCTACCAGCACTGCTGTAACCATCCGGTGCTGCATCTTGAGAGTGCAACGAACAAGCAGAAAAGGTCCTTGGAGTAAAGCCAGGGAGAGGAGGAAAAAAAAGAGGAAAAAAAGAGCAAGCTAGCGAGAGAAAAACATCACAATCCTGGTTTTGTTTTAGAATATAAATTCTGCTGCAAACAAAGACTTTAAGAAAAAGATAGCACCAGATTCCTAATCTGGAACTGATAATAAAAATGCATAAAACCCCACCGGCTTCTCTCTAATGCAGTTTGGAATGTGAGTATTGCTTGCACAGAGACCAAACTGCCCCTTCTGACAGCTGACTTGAAGCTCTCTGCAAAGCTGTTTGCTCAGTGTCTCCTTGAGCCAAATTTGCAAAGCATTGCTCTACTGAAACCACATTATATTGCAGCATTTGTAGAAGGGGGAAGAGGGTAAATGAGGGTGAAATTAAGAAATTAACTGCTACGAGTTCCCCTCCCCTCCATCAGGTGAAAAAGACAGTCACAAAAAGAGGAATGTGGATACAGAGCAGCACCCAAAACCCCAGTGCCCTAAGGCTGAGCTCCAGTGCTCTCCAGAGACTGGAGCTTGGTTCAGCACCAAATGTGGTCCATTAATGATCACAGCTAGGGGGGTTCTGAATTAACAGTTTCCTTACAGGCTCTATACAAGCAAGAGACAATCCAAGACAGCTGAAATTGACTTTAAACTCTTGGGTTCAAGATGAGGGATGCCGATAACCATTAAAGAACCCATTATTCTCTCTCCATATATCTTCTTTTCAGTGTATATGGGTGTCTGTGCTTTGCAACACAAAACAATGTGGTTCATGTTTGGCTCTCAGAACAACGTGCAAAAGGTTTAGAACATAGACAAACATGAGGAAGCTGCCACAGCATCTTCAAAAGGAGGTTCTGCCCAAAGTATTAGATGCAGTGCTCATCTTTTCATAGCACTCCTCTCCCTTTGTTTCTTAAGATGTACTTACACTGTGAGTTATGAAGGAAGATGAAAGAGGTAACTGATTTCTTTCCCTGCTTTTTCTGTGCATGTGTGTCTGCCAGTTCAGGGAGATGGCTTTGCAGGGTTGTTTCTCACCAGGTATTGCACTTTTCTTTGTCTATCTCAGGATTTAGGCATGCTCCTTATCATCCTACCTACTACCAGAAATCTACCCCTGCCTTGCACTGCTGATGAGATTTCATGTCTATGGCCCATAGGTTGCTGTTACCACTGCACATGCAGCTCACCAGTGATGCATCTTACTGTCTGTGGGAGGTAGAAGTGAAGCCTCATGGACTTACAGACCCTGCAAGCATGGCTCAATGTCATGGATCAAGGATCACCACTGCCTGCAAATGAAATGCCTCTGTGTGGTAGCTTCAAATAACTCTATGTGCATCATGGCCATAAGATGAGACAGGGGAGATTCAGATTAGATATTAGGAAATTTTTTTCACTGTTAGGATGATCAGGCATTGGAATAGGTTTGCCCAGGGAATTGGTAGAGTCACCATCCCTGGAAGTGTTTGAGAGGCATCTGGATCTAGCACTGGAAAATATGGTTTAGGGTTTAGGGGTTACAGCAGTGACAGGTTAATGGTTGGAACTGATGACCCTAGAGGTCTCCTCCTGATGATTCTATGGTTCTATCACAGTTTCAAGGTACACATATAAGACTAAGACCCTGTTAAGAAGGTGAAATAAAGGAGAAATCATGCTTGTGCCTACTTGTCCTGAAGTCTTCCACAAGTGGCTTTTCCTCCTCTTTTATGATCCATGATATGGAGCCTCTTACAGAAGCTCAGTGAGGGATGCATTTTGTGGTCCCAGCCTTGCATCTCCTGGGCACATCCACAAAGGCAAATCTTTTGAGGTCAGATGTTCACTTTTCATTGGAAACATTTCCATGGCTCTTCCCAAGTCCAGCTACATACCTTCTGCACCAGCTGAGATCACCTCTTGCTTTGAGTAAATTAACAGGCTGCTCCAAAATCACTCCCTTCTCCCTAACAGCATACAGTGTAATTTCCCTCAGCCTGCGTTGGTGGAGCACTTTTCAAAGCCAGCCTGAAGAGACCTGCAGGGCACTGTTTTTTCCCCTGTGATCACTGGGCTAATTCATATTCTGTAGCGCAAGTTTTTGCTTTGAACTCTGAATCAGACTGTAAAGGAGTAAATCATGTTTGTAATTGATGCTCTTAACATTGGGTGTCAGAAAAAAAAAGGTAACCACTGAATGTAATGGGAAATTGATTTTTTGGTACTACCTTCTAATTCTGTTTAATGTGTTTTATTTCACACTTCCTCATCAAATTCTAATTGGACATTTAGTTTCGCATTATAGTGTCTACTCCTCACTGTCTATTTCATTATCTGTGTCTATAGCTGTAGGGGATGAGTATCTATAGGGCAAGGATTTGCTAAGGCTCATATAAAGTAAAAAAAAATGCTTATGGGGTGAAAACATATATGCAAAGTGGAGTCAAAGCAGGGAGGGACTGGAGGCCAGAACCACCCCTGGTAAGGCTGAGCTTTGCCTGGTGTCTTCCTGGGAACCCGTGATCCGAGGGCGGTAAGAGAGTGTAGGCAAGGGAGTACATCCTGTGAGCAGCCATGGAGGAAACCCATTACAGATATCCTAGAAAGCATTTTTGGCATTTACCTGACTCATGCAATGTGAACTCTTGGTGGGTTTAGCCTCTAAAGTAAGAACTGGGAATGCCTGTGGTCTCCTTTAAACAGCAGCCACTTGGCAGATGATCTGCAGCTCAATGGTATGTGGCTCATCTGGCACAATTTGGGGTGGGAGGGGTTAAAGCACTGTGGTATGACATGGAGAAATGACCTGATAGCTGTGTGAGTGTCTTTCGTTTGCAAGGCAGCTGTGACAAGCTGAGAACTCACCACACTGGGTGGATGTGTGGTAGGGGCAGAGCAAGAGGGGTAAAGGGGGAGGAAGGAGAGAGAGCAGGATGCACAGCTGGCTTTGAAGTGGCACATCTAATGGCATAGTCCCATCTGCTTCAGTAATAAAATATGCATTATTTAAATATGTCTCCAATCCCTGAAGCTTGCTTTGGTGGTAAAAGGTGTTGGCTTTCAGCACAAACCTTCAGCTATCTTAACCCTAAATATTTCCCAGAACAAAACACAAGCAGCTGTGGATTGATGTCACTGGTGGACCTGCAAGATCGACCCCAAAGCACACTGTCTGCCTCTGGGACATCAGCCCCCACGTGCTGCCTGGAGGGCTGACAGGTGGTGAGTGCTCAGGAGACCTCCACAGCCCCTCCAGTGAGGAGGGGAGGCACAAGTGCATGAGGGGAGCTCTCTGCTATCAGCTCTCATAACACCTTGAGGAAGAATTTCTTTACCAGGCA
>NW_008657660.1:18377-21709 GCF_000695815.1 Acanthisitta chloris | reverse complement strand
CAGGAAGGAGGGTGCTGGCTGTGCAGCAGTTTCCATGGATTTTCCCCCCATTTCCATGTGGCATGAGCAGTGCAAGGAGTTCTGCCACCATCCCGTGGAAAGGGCAATCCAGGGGTCAGATGAGGGGCAGTGAGGGGAGAGGGCAAAGCAGCCCAGTGCTTCCTGTACCCTCAGACTGTGCCATCCACCAGGACACAGGCAACATCTTGCAGAATAATTCCTGTAAGTGAATTGCTGAGGAAATTGTATTCCTATTCATTTCCTGCCTTCTCCTTGGGCCCCAGTGATACACTAAGCCTCTGACTTGTATTGCATTGTTGTGGTTTGCATGGTACATGGCTGATGCAATTTGAAGTCCTGTTGCTAGTGATTCCTGAGGTACTGCTCCTTCAGACAAACTGTGGTTCAGAGCTTTACTCTGTTTTTATTTGTGTCAGAGTGAGTTTTGATTAAGTAAAGGTTTCTGAATCTGGCTCCTGCCAGACTTGCATATCGGGTTCTTACATGCACAGGAGTCCTGTGAGGAATAACAGCAAAATACAAAATCCTTCCAAGTCTACCTTCTGCCTTCTCTGTCCTGCAACAGTTCTCCTTGAACACTTCGAGTCAAGTTTGGAAACCAGAGTGCTCAGTCTCTTAGGCTGTTCTACCTACCTATAGTTGAGGTTCCTTTTGAGAGAGGAAATCTTGGCTGACTCAATATGTTTCCATCCAAGGAACTTTATACTTGAATTGTATGCCCAAAAGAAGCATTAAAGATTGTTCAGTCTGTTTTATTGGGTCATAGCAGGCTGCAGGTTGCTGTGCCTGATGGGTCTGAGCATTACCTGGTACTGTACTGATACTCTGGCATACTTTTCCCCCCACAGTATCCAGAATTGAGCTTTGGTCAAAGTGATCAGCTCACCTGAAATCAGTGTTTAGTTTTGTAGAAATAAATGGCAAATGGTGGCAGTTAATGCCAGATGAAGTGAAAAAAGTTGATTGCCATATCTGAGTTCCTGCCAGAAGTGTATAGATCCGGTGTCCTCAATGCCAGAAGGACATGGAACTGTTGGAGCAAGGCCAGAGGAGGCCACAAAGCTGATCAGAGCACTGGAGCACCTTCCCTATGGGGACAGGCTGAGAGAGTTGGGGCTGTTCAGCCTGGAGAAGAGAAGGTTGTGTGGAGACCTCAGAGCAACCTGCCAGGAGCTGAAGGGGCTCCAGGGAAGCTGCAGAGAGACTCTTGGTTAGGAACTGCATGAGCTCAGCTCTAAGCTCTATCCCAACCCCTTAACAATCCCTGATGCTATGAAACTCTGAGTGCTGACGGGCAGGATGCAGCACAGACAGTCCTGGGGGCTCCAAACAATGCCTTTTCTGGGGCCAGTCCCATTTGCTGACACATTACTTTCATGAATCCCACCATTAGTGCTGTAAGCACATGAAGTATAAGTTAATTCTACTGTAACTTGAAGCTCTATCCCAACCCCTTAACAATCCCTGATGCTATGAAACTCTGAGTGCTGACGGGCAGGATGCAGCACAGACAGTCCTGGGGGCTCCAAACAATGCCTTTTCTGGGGCCAGTCCCATTTGCTGACACATTACTTTCATGAATCCCACCATTAGTGCTGTAAGCACATGAAGTATAAGTTAATTCTACTGTAACTTGATTATTAAATCCATTAATCAAAGGCAGGAGATCCGTAATTAACTTATTCTCCAGCATCAAGTAAATGATTCTGCTGTGAGCTTTAAGAAAGCATTTGTTCACTAATATGCAAAATACAGTGGGGCTATTAGACTATAAGGCTCTGTAATTGTGTAATTAAATTATAAATTTTGCATATTTTAATACCATTTTAAGTATTTTCTTTGTAAAGTTAAAATGGAGGATCATTTTTTGGGGCATTTTTTGTAAGGTTTTACATACAATTTACAAAAAATTCATAATGAATGTCTGTCCCCTGCCTGTAGCCTGACCCTTCCCATGAAAGGTTTGACCAGGCTTTTGGTGGTTCACCTAGCTCCAGCAGTGACTGACTGTGGATTTCTCTTGTTACACATTTCAGCATCCTCGTTGCTGGTGACTGTAGGCATTCAAATTTTAACCTGCAAAGACAGAAGAAGGTTCTGCACTGTGCTGGTACCAAATGCTTGGGTTTGGTTTAGCACAGGCTCACTGATTCCTTTTCACACAAGCCTGTATTTCTTTCCAAGGGACCAGATATTTCAAGGGTTCTTTTCAAGCCTGTTCCACATCTCTTCTGTCCTTTAGGTAGACCAAATTCCTGAAAGCTTTGCAGTCTTACCCAGGAACACCTGAGCCTCCTCTGTCCTGGAACAGGAAGTTGGTACTGAGAACATTTAGGGAGTTAGCAGTAGGTAACCAGGCATTTCCCTGGATCTGTTTTTGAGAGGGGAGAGTTGTAGTGAGGAGACTTGCACAGAAAGTAGTGGGAGGGCATTTCTCCCATATGCTCTGCCCATATTTCCAGCCTGGCAAATCTTACTTGCTCATCTTAAACCTTTCTCCGTACACTTCAATCACAAGTGCAGTATAGAAGCAAGTGCCACCATTGTTCTTCCTTCGAGAGAGGGGGAACTTGTGAGGAACTGTAGTGTAGGACAAGGAGTAATGAAGATAAATCCAAACAGGGAAATTTAGATTGGGTATTAGGAAGAAGCTTTTTCCTGTGAGGCCCAGGTTGCCCAGTTTGGCTGTGGCTGCCCCAACCCTGGCAGTGTTCAGTGCCAGGTTGGATGAGCCTTGAGCAACCTGCTCTGGTGGGAGGTGTCCCCGCCCAGGGCAGGGGTTGGGGCTGGATGATCTCTAAACTCCATCCCCTTAAGACACTATGATTCTATGAAGGCTTGTCTACCTTCTGCCTTTAATTTGGAGATGATTTCCCATTAACTCTGTTTTGCACAGAGCACAGTATTTCAGGTGTCATATTTTACTGCAGCAGATGCAGTGAAACCATTTGTGTGTCAAAGGCAGTTGCTGTCACATCACCAGTGACACAGGAGTGCTATCAGGTAGATCAGGGCTTCAAAGACACTGGAGCTTGAGGAAAGCACATCAAACCTTGACACAAAACCAGACAATAAAAGAGCAGCAAAAGAAAGTGTGTCTTGCACCTGCTGCCAGCTACAGGCAGCAGGACAGGAATGGGGCAGTGGGCTGGGGGGCAGGCAGTGAGCAGGAGAGGGTGGGAGATACAGGACCCTGGGGTCCCCAGCCTGTCCCGGGGTTCTAGCTGGCACCCACTTCCCTCTGTCACCAAGGGATGGCTGGTAGGAGTGTGAGGGTGGCTAGCAATGTCCATGTGTTCCCCTTGCTATTC
>NW_008657660.1:11631-18364 GCF_000695815.1 Acanthisitta chloris | reverse complement strand
GCAGGATGGTTGAAAACTGTCCTGGTCCCTGTTGCAGACAGCAGCAAATGTGCTCTAAGCATCTGGAGAGGGGCTGGAAAAAAACAAAATAAAAGCCCCCAAAGCCACATGGTTCTGACAGTGTTCTGAGGTGCTTGCACCTAACAAAGACTGAACAGTAATGTCAGTTCTGGCTGCTGAGAGCCAGGAGGAGTGTGTCCCTGTCGCTCCAGTTCCCAGCAGAGACACAGTGGCAGGAGGGACACAGGAGGAGGTTTGAGCCTAAGCTCAAACCTCACCACATTGGTGGTGCTCCTAGTTACATGGACCTGCAAAGCTCTTAAAAGAGGCAAACCACAGTGTTTCCTGGCAAAGCCTAATAGAGAGAGGGAGATCTCTGAAACTTGCAGACAATGAATATAGAGTCATTTTCCTTGGCAACTTTAACATTGATGGATAGGACAGTTTGCCTTGTCCAGTTTATAAAAGAGCACTTGATATCAAATGACTTCATAGCTGGATATTTATGAGAAGTTTCATTTCAAATAATATAGTTTTTGCCTCTGGCAGTGCTGTGGTTTAGCCCTGTTATTACTGGGAACTAAATCTTTAGGATATTCTAACTATAACTGCAGGGCAAAGTTAATATTTTCCAAAGCAATGGAAACTTTATAATGGAAAGTCTCATTAGCAAAAACTACCTGTCTCTAAAACCAGCCAGGAAATCAAGCACAAAGAGGAGACTTGGGGGATGTTCCTTCAGCTTCTCCTGCTTTCTCTCACAGCAATGCTGAGGAAAGTAGTTTTCTCCATGACAGCAGATGTGCAGATACACTATATTGGTCTTCCTCTAGCAAAGCAACTAGAAACCAAGTTGTGATATAAGCAAAATTCCCTTTGTCTCTGCTACACATGGACTTTGCATGAATTGCTCTTATCTCTTGAGGGAAATAGGATTCACCCCTGGTGCCAGACCTGACCCCTGGCCAGCATTGCTCCGAGATCTGTGCAGGAGGGAGCACTGCCACCCCCACTGCCATTCCAGGGCTGTTTTTAAAAGGATGAGTCTTCCCTGTTTTGTGCCAGAGCAGTGATACAAAGGAGATATTCCCAAATGTTTCCTTTTGAAGGGTGCAGAGAGAAGGGCTGGTCAGCGAGGCCCACAGCCCACAGTGTTGGTAGGGTCTCTGTAGTCCCATAACAGCACGGAAAGGCAGAGCAGGATCTCCTGGTCTGCCAGGTGGGCCAAAGCCTCTCTTTCCTCAGGCTAAACTATAAATCAGACTCCAACCTCTTCCTCCCATATCTCCTTCAGTCACTATTAGCTCTGACTCAGGTTCAGGCTGTGCCCTCTGGTAATACAATGTCCAAATAAGGCTTATAAAGAGCCTACTGCCTGGACAGTGGTGGTCAGCTCAAAATGACCCAGCAAAGATGCTGGAGAAGAGAGCAGGAATCTACCTCCCACCACTGTGTTTGGGTTGGAATTGTTCCAGAATTTCACACTTCTGACAAACATTTATGTTTTCCTGTGGCCAGAGAGCTTCAAAGAGATGCACTGTGGTGTCCAGCAGAGAGGCTGTGTGTGGGAATAGGAGGCTTTGCTGGGTTTAGATGGTTTGGGCAACTAAGCAGCTACGCAGCAGGAGAAGGTGCAAGTTTTGAGAGAGGACAGGAGAAAGCTTCGGTGTGAATAAGGACAGAAGGCAACACTTGAGACAAGCTCAGGGAGACAGCACTTAGCCCTGAGAGAATGGCTGAGAGCACAGGTATTGCCTCTTGCTGTTTGTTTTCCTGCTGTTCTCAGGACTATGTGTGTTGTCTATGGACAAACAGGACTGAATCAAGGAATTCTGCAGATCAGTGCCCTGGGCTTTTGTGTTCGTGCCTCTGGTCAGAAGGAATTATCTCCAGACAGCATCATCACTACCTGAGTGAATGGCCTGAAGTTGTGTCAGGGGAGGTTTAGGTTGGATATTAGGGAAAGGTTCTTCCCCCAGAGGTGTTTGGGCACTGAACAGCTCCCCCGGGTAGTGTCACAGCCCCAAGGCTGACAGAGCTCAGGGAGTGTTTGGCCAATGCTCTCAGGCACAGGGTGGGATTCTCAGGGATGTCCTTTGCAGAGCCAGGAGTTGGACTCAATGATCCTTGAGGGTCCCTTCCAACTCAGAAAATTCTATGATTCTGTGACTACTCAGAGGTTAAAAAGCAAATAAACCAAAAATCAACGGCAGATCTCTGTCACAAATGCTGAAGGCACATTGTGCCTCTGGGAAGATGAGGCTTATCTAAGGATATTTGCTACTCCTACCTTTCATCAATGCTTATGTTCTTGGGGTCAGGATGGGGCAGGACACTGGGTGGGACCTACCCAGCACTCGTCTTGGCCTCTTTGCTATCCTTCTGAGAGTCACAGTACTGAGGGTAGCTTACCTGGAATAGCTCTTAGCTTTGCATATTTGTTCCTAACAAAAGGCATAGAAGCTGGAAATGGCATTAAGCAAGAGAACATGACTGAAAACTCTGTGTGAGCATGAGTTAAGAAGTAAAGGCCTCTGTGTCCATTGAAATAGGTAGTCAGACTCCCATCAGCTTAAATGGGCTCTGCATTTCACCCTGTGATTTCAGCTAAGCCAGCTTCCTGTTGGAGTTGGCAGGGCAGATGCCTTTGTCCCTGTCCAACAGGGAGCACTTGGGACTGTTTTTATGCCCAGGCTGATGGAACACAGAGGTCTCAGTCTATTCCAGCCACAGCATGGCTGGAGACACCAACCATAAACACTGTGTGTGCACTGAAAGTCACAATGGTTTTGGGCTAAATGCTGATATGCTCATTCCTGAGGTGATGTCTGAAAGCACAAACTGTCTTCAAGGGCTGGTCTGGTCTTATATTTGTTATTGCATTTCATGGCAATCGACATGAATCAAAGTCTGCACTAAAGAGACTTTCTATTGGCTGAGTCCCTCAGCTTATAGCAGACACCAGTTGAGCAGTGTGCAGGGATGCTGCAGGGGGAGATTGCTCTTATTTTATAGCAGTAGAGGGGAAAGGACACTGCTGGGCTGCTGTCCTGTCCCACAGCACATGGAAAAGGGAGACCCAATTGTGTTTGTACTTTAGAGCTGGGGATTGTGTACTGCAGTGAAAAAAGATGTTGGGACATCTCTGGGAAAATCCAAACCAATAGTATAAAGCCAAAACTTATTGTCTCCTTGGGGAAAGGGGGAGGGAAACAATCTCTATATTTAAAACAAGACACTGCAAGTTGGCATATGCCTCAAGCTGGATAAATTCAGGAATAATGGGAAGACTTGGTCACACAGCAGTGGTGAGAGCCATCTGCATGGTCTGATCCTGCCTGGAGAGATTCATAACTCTCCTGTTCATTTAGCTTATTAGCAGGGATGAGCCCCCAAAATTAGCTCCAAAATATGGATTTCTTGTTTGCAATCATTTGCACTAATCTGATGAAGAAAGCAAGACATAGCACAGACTTTTGTGCCCAACCAAAGCAGTTTGCTGTTCAATATTGAATTCTCTTGGTGAACTGCCAAGTGAGTAAAAAACAATTTAAAAGAATTTCCAACTACAGGAACTTTGAGGAAAACTGCAGGGTTTGAGACAAGTATCTGAAAAGAGTAAGGACAAAGAAAGAAAATGCATCAAATTATGCATTACAGATTTAACACTCACCTCATATTAACAAGAAGTCCATTGGCTGATCACAAGTGTAACAACAGGCTGTAATTTGAAATAGCTTTTATGCATTAGCAATTAGAAAAGTTATTTCAGTGAGAATTTGGAGAAAACCTGTACCAAATACCAGGACTGAACAGTCTTTCCTTGTAAAGACATGGCTTGTGGCTGGCTGTGTTGGGACACTAACTACTGTAAGCAAATGAGAGTGGTTTCTGC
Organism: Acanthisitta chloris; assembly: GCF_000695815.1. Lineage (NCBI taxonomy): Eukaryota > Metazoa > Chordata > Aves > Passeriformes > Acanthisittidae > Acanthisitta > Acanthisitta chloris. The sequence goes on along the minus strand of NW_008657660.1, from coordinate 14,469 downwards.
TACCAATTCAATCAGTGGGTTTGAAATGAAATTAACCTTGTAAAAATGCAAAGTATTCCTTTCAGCAGATGGTAGTGTTTGCAAATACAAATACCTCTTGGAAATGTTAATGTAAACCACATGCTCTGAAACAACAGGATTCCTGCCCTGAGCCCTTCATCCTCCTGAAAATGAAAAATAACCCTGGGAGCTCAGACTGGTGGCTGCTGCAGCAGGACCAGCTCCTGCTTGTGCTGCGGGGAAGCAGGCACAGGAGTGCAGGGGAAAAGCATGGGTAGAGGTAGAGAAGGAAGCAGGGGATGTTTGGCTGTACTAAAGGCTTAGACCTGTATGTATTAGCCCCAGAAGAGGCTGCAAGTAGACTGTGTTAGCCTGTTTTAGCTCTCCTTTGCAGTGCAGCTCCTTCGTGTTTTACTGGATAAATTAATCCCCAAAATCATAGATTCATAATAAATAAATTAAATAAAATTCTTCATGCCGGGCTGGTTTTGGTCCCTGTGCCAGCTAGGGTGACTCTGCACAGCATATTCCTCTGGGTTACAAGCATTTGCATCTCTTGGAAGCATCTCAAGTTAGGGCATTGCCTGATGCTGCTCACTCTCCATCCTGTTTCCTTATGTCAACCTTCACAAGCATCTGTCCACAAAGGCTTAAAGAGACAAAGATTCCAGAAGCTGCAGCTTAAGGCAAGGTTACTGCAGACCAGAACATCACTGCAAGGCAGAATTATCTCAAAAAGCCAGTCAGTGTTCTCCTCAGTGCATTCCCATTCTGCCAAGAGCACAGACAAACTGGCACTGTGGTGGAACAGTCAGCGTCAGGGGTAACTCTCTCCTGTGCCAAGCTCCCTCGGAGCTATAGGGCAGATGTGGTTGGTGGGAGGTGAAACAGCTCTCAGCACAGGAACCATAAGCCTGGAAGCCCTTGCAAAGGGTAGGCTGCCACTCAAACCCCCTCCTGTTCCCTGTAGAGCCTGTGCAAGGCCAAAGCCTTAAGCAAAATAGAGCTCTGTGTGGTGCTTACCTGTGGCTTCACTCTCACCTGCAGTTTATGTGTTACACACCAGTCCTTTGTGGGAAAGGCTAGTTTTCCCTTGGTGTCTGTCAAGTTATTGGGGGTTACCTCTGTGCACTAGTAACACAGCAGCTGCTCTGTGCTCTCTGCTTCTCCAGATGTGAAAATCTCCACTCTGACCAGTGGTGCCTCTAGCTTGTGTTAGACAACACCTGACAGACAGGAAAGACTTGGGATTGTGCAGTGGGTCATCCTGACTCCTCTGAAGAACAGAGTGCCCAGAGAGGCTGGAACTGCTCCAGTCCTGGCAGTGTTCACAACCAGGCTGGCTAAAGCCTTGAGCAACCTGTTCTGGTGGGAGGTGTCCCTGCCCAGGGCAGGGGGTTGGGGCTGGATGATCTCTGAGGTCCATTCCAACCCCTTAACATTCTATGAAGCTATGAATATATCTTAATATCTGAAACAAAACCCCTCCTTCCCCTACTACCTTCTGTCCCTCCCTTCCTTCTTCAGGCACATGGTGTGATGCTGGTGAATGTCCTGTGCAGGACCAAGAGTTGGACTCTATGATCCTCCTGGGTCCCTTCCATGTCTGGATATTCTGTGATTCTTGAAGTTGTCAAAATCAGCAATAAATGAAAATAGACAGAGCTGACACTTTTCAAGACAACAAGTTGTTGGTCAGGCCAGGTCAACGAAAACCATTCCACTACACAGAGGTGTAACTTAGAACAAGTCCAGAGCAACATCAAAGCAGCCAAGTGGTAACAAAAGCTGCAGCTATTGAAAGCAATCCTTGAGAGCAGCTGTCTGCTGTAATCTTGGAATCATTCAGGTTGGAAAAGGCCTTTCTGGGGAAGGCTTTGTAGCACAAATCTGATGAGGAGCAGCTAAAGGAGCTGTGGGGGCTCAGCCTGGAGAACAGGAGGCTCAAGGGGAACCTTCTCACTCTCTCCAACTCCCTGACAGGAGGTGTAGCCAGGTGGGGTCAGGGTCTGCTCCCAGGGAACAAGGGACAGGACAAGAGGACATGGCTTCAAGTTGTGCCAGGGAAGGTTTAGATTGGCTCTTAGGGAAAATTTCTTCACTGTGTTCATGCATTGGCACAGCTGCCCAGGGAGTGATGGAGTCAGCAGCCCTGGAGGGATTTAAAAACCGTGTAGGTGTAGCACCTGGGGACATGGTTAGTGGTGGCCTTGGCAGTGCTGGGGAATGGCTGGCCTCAATGATCTGAGAGCATCTGAGTACAAAGCAATTCCTTTTGTTAACATTAATATTTGGCAGCTGCTGTAGAACACATTAGGGCATTTTAGTTGGGCTTTAGAGAAAGAAACCAATACAGAAAGAAGGTAATGATTTTTTTAATAGAGGATCTCTCTGGGGGTTTGTGTTCATATCACAAACATTCACTTTATTACATTTCATGGAATGGACTTTAAATGCCAGTATATACAAGCCAACATTTCATTATTGGAGTTTGTGTTTATTCACTTGCCATTGTCAGTCTGTTCCCCTTTGTCTTCTCATGCTGCTCTTTGTCAGAGCTATGATTTATGAATATGTGGTTTAGGTCCCTCACAGTATAGTGTGGTGAAGTGGTTCAATAAAAAGTTATTAAAGTAAAAATCTATAGGTTTGTGTGTTTTGCCCACCTTCCATAGGAACCCCCAGCACGAGATTCTTACGCTTAGCAAACACTGCCTGCTGAGACTGTAATAAAAGCTACGTGCTGAGAGGCCTCACTCAGCCACAGCTCTGCTGAGTGGTTACCACTGCAGGCAATTCCAGTTCTGCCCACAGAACTGTGGGATTACCCCTCTCAGC
>NW_008657660.1:305-11602 GCF_000695815.1 Acanthisitta chloris | reverse complement strand
GAATCTGCCATAAAACCTTCATTTTACAATCAGAAAATAAAGACTTTCCCTAGCCTTGAGCTACACAGCACCAAATGGCATTTGGTTCTCAAATATAACTGTGTGTGTGTGCCACATTTAATTTATCTTCCAAAGAAACCTCCGGGTCCTGCTGATTGCAGGATAAACAAAGCTGACTTTGGGCAGTTTCCAGAGCCCACTTAGAATCTGAATTTCTGACAAAAAAAAGTAACATTGTTTGATGCTAAAATAGAGTGAAAGGGTGATTTAGACTTCCCTACCTCAGCCTAGGCATGGGTTTTTCACCCAGCAGCACTGCCCACTTGCCTCAGAGGGGATGACAAACGGGCCGTTCCGTGCCTAGGGCTGGCAAGAAGCAAGAGCAGCTCATAGCAGTGGAAGCTGAAGGGAGCACTGTCCAGGGTGAAAAGCAATTTCTGTGGGACACATAGAAGGTGGCAGAATCTGTTCCACTGCAGCACAGCAGGAAAAGGATAAGAGGCAGGTTACAAAACGATTTTGCTGCCTCTATTTCTGTCTCTGAAGAAGTGCAGCTCTACAAACAACAATCCCTCTATCTGTCTCAGGGATGGAGAACTTCAGCAGTGAGGATTACCTCAGTGAGTGACAGGTGTAAACACAGTGAGGCACAGCACTGCAGCTCCAGAATCACTGGCCTGGCACTGCCTCACCCCAGGACAAGGCAGCACCATGCACGGGAATGTTCCTGTGCTGCCCTCCAGTTCTCCCACTTGAACAGAGCAGCTATTGAGGCAGCAGGCACAGACCCTCTGTTATCTCTGGCAAACAAAGAATAACAGCCATACTCCCATACAGCCACTTGGAGATCTAAACTTGAAGGTTCCAACCTGCTCCAGGCTACCAAAATGGCTTTGCCAGCTGCAGTGCTCTGTGGCCCTGCCATGTGCAGTCCTGCACACCCATCTTCAGCCAGGAGAGAGGCTGGAATGGGCAGGTATGAGCAGAAGAGCCTAGCACAGCCACTCAGCTGAACAGGCAGCTGTTCAGAGTCAATGCCGCCGATGCTGACACACCAAAGCTTTGCATCTTGCACACCTCACACACTCTTCTGCTGGGCACCTCAGGAAACACAACAAAGTGTGTTGTCCATGTTGAATTCACTGAGGTTAGGTACCTGGATGCACTGAGGTTAGGTACCTGGGTGCACTGAGGTTAGGTACCTGGATGCACTGAGGTTAGGTACCTGGGTGCACTGAGGTTAGGTACCTGGATGCACTGAGGTTAGGTACCTGGGTGCACTGAGGTTAGGTACCTGGATGTGAATAGGACAATGAAGCAACTAATTTATACTAAAAATATAGATAATAAGCCCAATAAAACACATTGACCAGCATGAAAAACAAAGGGAAAAGCACTTTGGAGTAGTGGTCCACATTGCCAGGGTTCTGAATTGTGAAATAACCAATAATCCTGTGCATTTTGTTTCTCAAGACACATTTGATTTTCTCATGGGTTTTCATGGTCAAGTCACTGCAGTTAACGTTATCGCTGGAAATCTCAATGCTTGTGAAGCTGATTTTCTGTTTATAGCTGGCGATGGAACTGTTGAGGATGTTAGTGATGTTGACTTCTTCCATTTCTTTAGTGAGTTCATTTGCAGGCCCCTAGGATACATGAGTGCACAGTTAGTTTTAGGGTTTGTCTTCTCCTGCAGATGAAAAATGCTTTAACCAATAAGGAGACCATAAGGATAAAGATACAAGAGCACAGCTTCATATGTGGTCATTCCAATATTCAAACATACCTTTCAGCTGCTGCCTATTTTTAGGAGGGCTTGAGGTCCCAGAGATGACTCTGCTTCTGCCACTGTATTTCTAGAGGTATTTTGAGATCTTTGAGCAAGTCTCACTCTGCCACTGAGCAACCCAACATCCACGTCCCACAGAGCATCCATCTCTTCAGGTCTACACAGCAATTTAATGGCTGGGGACTCAGCATTGAGGTGGGAAATCTCTTTTCCTTCTGGCAGGATTTGGGCCCTCAATGACCACTGGACTGTAGTCATACCTGACTGTTTAATTTCTCATACTAAAGCAGCACTTGAACAATTCACCCTGGCAATCCCCACAGAACACTGTGGGACTGATGTTTGGTAGTGGCTCGTGGGAAGGGAGGAAGAAGGGTTCGTCTTTCCTCTTGTAGAGGGAATTACCTTCCTAATGGGAGTTATTCTGCAGAAGAGTAAAGAGATGTGCTATACTGTCTCTTTTTTGGCTGCATTTTGAAAGGATCAGAGGTGCTTTGTGCTCAGGTGAGCTCAGCTTGGGGCTGATTCCAGTGTCAGGCCAAAGTGCCTCCCTTCTTATGAACACAACAAGACTGACAGCTAAGGCTGATGCTCAGAAGTCTCTCAGAGACACAGCACTCTATTCATGTTTGTTGCACACAAAAATTAGTTTAGAGCCAAATAGGAGAAGCAATTGTTAATGTACCTGTGACAGGAAGATCATTTGTCTTACTCAGTGAATGGAGAACTAAGTGCTGTCAATCCAACATTGCTGGGTTTATTGAGGTGCATCAGGCCTTACCTCCTGGGGTATTTTAGCTGCACACTTCTGTGATGAGCTGTAGTGAGCCACAGCATATTCCACAAGGGCACCAAAGATGAAGCTGAAGCAGATGCCAAGGTAAACATCGATGGCCTTAATGAAACAGTTGGTTTTGGAAAGTGAACTTCGTGAGCCAATCATCAGAGTTGTCATGGAAAGCACTGTTGTAACTCCTTGGAAAGCAGAAAAGGAGAGACCTTCTCTGGTGGCAACTCTGGGAAAGTCTTGACCTATCCTTCTGCATATGTTCTTGCTCTCTGTTGCTAACCAGATAAAGCACATCACTTTTTACCAGGTCCAAATCATCCATGACAGCAACTGAAATGCTTTTGCAGCACTAGCTACTACCTTCACACAGGCTCTCCCTGCCCTTGACAACTTGACTCTAATAGGCACTTGGCTCTCTTCTTGCATTCAGTAAAAAATTCCCCCCTGTCATGCTCCCTCCAAAGCACATCACAAAGAACATGTGCTCTGTTCTCTGCTCTCTGCTGTGAGTCTCCTAGGAGCCTTGACCACATGCATCTCTGCAGGTGGTCACATGTACCTGCCACAGCAATCCTCCACACTAACCCAGCTCTGCCCCCAGGAGCAGCAGAAGGTGAGCAGAACATTTATCCCTGAGTAGAGAGCTCAGGAGAAGTACCATCTACCCAGCCCTGAGAGGTGCCCCTGCCTGCTTAAAGCTTCTCCATCCCTCAGGCAATAACTCACCAATGCAGGTTCTTGCAGGGACTGAATCCAGTGTGATCCAAAAAGAAACCCAGGACAACATGACAAGCAGAGTGGAGGGTACATAGGTCTCCAAAATGAAGTAAAGCACATTTCTTCTCAGCTCAAACTGCAGTATCAGTCGTGGGTAACTGCCTGTTCATGAAAGGAAGAAATCTGGTGAACATGAGATTCTCAAGGACAGCTGCATTGAAACTGGGACAGCCCTGCAGCTGATGGACCTCAGCAGAGCCACATCATGATCATGGGAGAGGCATTGCTTACACCTCAGAGGGCTTAGCTAACACATCATACCTTAAAGGACACACAGCACTGTGGGGCAAGAGACATCTCAACACTGCAGGGACAGCAAAGGGGCTCCCGGACTTCAGCCACAGTGGGAACATGTTACACCAGTGCTGTAAGTCAGGGCAGAGCAGAGCTGATGCTGTCACCTGTTCTCTCACACTCAGCACAGTGCACCTTTCCCAATACCCACTCTGAAGGGACATTGCCAAGTTCAGCCTTATCTGATGGCTGAGAACAGACAAAAGATTTGTCTCAATTTCAGCAGGCTCTGGTTCACATCCCAAAGCACCCCAGTACCTTATCATCACAGGGCATTAGGGCCCTGTGTTCATTAGTAATTGAGATAATTGTGTCTTTTTGTGCTCAAAAAAATGTGGACAATTTTTTAAAATCAGTTTGTCCTAACTCTGACATAAGTGTTCTGGGACTGGATCAGTTGTGTTCTCAGGAGATAGTTCTGCTGTTCAAACAATAGTTCCCTTTGAAAGCAGAAACAAAGTCTGTGTTGTTGATGGGCTGTGTACGTAAAAAACCAACACAACATTGTTGTTTGTAAAACCTGTTCATTCTAAGCAAGTTTCACCCCCTTTCATAGTGTCTGGGGTTGGACAGGAGAGTGTTCACACTGATAATGAAAAAGACATTGAATTCTGATGTACAAAGAGATGTTATTCCATCATGATTGGATTGTAATTTACAAACAAAAGTATATTTTAGAAGTTAATTTTACCCCCAGTTACTGTAAACATTGCACCCTGCAGTACACTGCACACCTGGGAAGAAGGGAGAGAGTTTCTTCAGGTATGTGTGAAGGAAAAAACCAGAATTAAAAAAGATAAAATACTGAAAATCTGTCAAATGAATACAATATACTTTATACCTCCATATTTCTGTGGATTTCCATCTTACAGAATATCCTGATTGCAACAAATAGGATTTCACCATCTTTCTGTCCATCTCTTGTTGTGAGATCAAGATTTGCTGAAGACTTTGCTGATTCAGGCATGAGTCAAACGATACTGGCCCATAGGAAGGGGGGAGGTGGGTGGGATGTCACATTGGGATGGGAAATACTGAGGAGCTTTTTGCTTTCATGGATTTACCTGTCTCCTGCTGCGACTTGGAGACCAGAGTGTAGTAACGCTCCACCGTGTACTGAGAGAGACGCAGCTTCTCTATGCCATGGACAGAGTCATTTCCTCTCAGCCACACGAAGACGACATCGTTTTCATCATAGCCCCCTGAGGAGAACACAGAAACCTGTGTGACTGTGGTTGAGCCAGTAAAAGCCAAGCTGCTGCCCTGCTCTGCCTCCTGAGGGTGAACAGAACCATGATCCAGGCATGGCAGGCTGGACAGAGCCCCCCTGAGCTGTGTCAAACCACCAGTGGACGTCGGCTGTGCTTTCATCACTGCACTTTGCTGCTCAAATTTTAACTGGGACACATGCCCCTGGGGATGACACACACCCCTGGGGATGACACACAACATGCAGGGCTGCTAAGAACCTATTTCGATCATTTACATGGGGTATTTCTATTTTAAAAGGTGATTTATTACTGTGATCCATAGCTTGGTTACAAGAAGCAGGATAGAAGTACTGCAGCTATCAACCCTCTAATGCAGTGTCTCCAGTCTGAGAGAAGAGCAGGAGAAATACAGTGGTTAAAGAAAGAGAATTCAGATCCCACTGAGCCCCTCACCACGGAGCAGAAGCACATTTCATGAATCATCTATTCAAGTGCTTAAAAACAACAGAAAATACATTTTCAGTTAGTCAAGAGCTTAGAGCTGAGACTGGTTATGAACCAGATTCCTCTGCTGGGTATGCATTGTCCAGAAAACTTGCTCATAAAAGCACCTTTTTCTGCAAATCATTCATTCTATCCCCAAAGGCTTTAGGTTACTGAGGAAAAAATAAATGCACAAAACATTTAGGCAACACCAAATTCCTGCCTCAAAACAGTGGGACTCCATCTATGCCTCCAGGAATGTCAGTCATGCATGACGATGCCTCAGGTTGGACTGATGGATACCTCAGTCTGAGGTATAAAGCTTGTACTGAGTCTGTCATTCTCTTCAAATATTTCACTTAATTTAGGAAACAAGCCCATCAGTCTCACTGATTTAATTGTTTTCCTGAGCTCTTCTTTGAGACCATGAGTGGGGATGTGACTCTGGTAATAACCAGTTCATCCTGGTAGAAGGAATTGGATTCAGTTGCAGCTCTATTTCCATCTAATTGTGTTTTCTTATTAGACACAAATTACCAGAGCTTGAGCGTGACGAACTCCTAAATTAGGTGTCCAGAGTATGAATCCCTGTGTGTACAATCCTAAGCATGTGACTCTTCAAAGTTCCTAAGTGGTTTTATAAATCGTGGTTACTCAGGAAAATTTTATAATAAATGATAGATTGTTGTTAATTCATCTGATGTGTATTTAAATAGCATTATTTCTGGGCACTTATCCTAATGAAATCTCCAGTGGGCAATGTGCATGTAATTTCATTGGAATTATACAGCAACTGAGCATGATATAGGACCCAATCACTTTTAAACCAGGCCCAAACAAGCTCCACTTTAGCAGAAGAGGCCAATCATTATTATTTCAGGAGCTATTCTTCGTAACAAAGTTAACCATGGTGAACTAATATGATTTTAATGTGAAAATAATATGTGCTTCCCTAGGTGCTTCATGCGGCAACCCCAGAAGTTAAAAATCTGGTCTTTTCAGTGCTGAGATGGTAGATGGTTGGTTTTGTGCCATGAAGCAGGAGGTGACTGCCTGGTCCTCATGGAGCTTCACAGGTACAGAGCAGCAGCACTGTGCTGGCTGAGTGCTGTGCTAACAGCCCTGGAGCGGCCTCAATTTCCTGAAGTCCTTCTCAGCCAGTATTGCCATAGCTTTTAACCTGAGAACAGAATTCACTGATAATTCCTTTTCTTGAAACTTCCCAGACTAAATCTCCTCCGTTGACAAGGGTCCCATCCTCTGCATCACTGCAGCAGTCAGCCCTCACAGAGGAGCAGATACCACAAGGATGGGTTTGGTCTTCCTTTCAGCTCATGAGTTTGAGAGCCATGTTCAGCTCATTCCATTGAGAACCACCCTTCACACTGTCTTGTTGCAGTGGAGATTTGGGGAGTGCAATAGGTAGCAGATACCTAAAAATATGAGAAGTTGTTCCTTGCTGTACTCCCTTCCATGCACTTACCCCACAAGTTAGTTTGGAAGAAGCTGTGTGTGCAAAAGGAATCAGCTAATATTATTTCATTCTTTCTGTGCTGAACTGAACTATCCACACTTTAATAAAAGTATTATTTATCATCACTCTTTTTGCATACACTGCACAGTGACAGGAATGCTCTGGACTGTGGATTACAACACAAGCACTGGAAGAATGATGAGGCAGAAGTTGTTTTCTTTCAGACATTAGTATTGGCAGGAATAAAAGCCTGCTCCAGGAAGCCTCTGTGCTGACTCCAGATATTCAAGATGCATAGTCACTTATGAATAAACAAATTTAGAGTTTTCAGGAATGTTAACTTACAGCTTTCTAGCTGCAGTCTGCATGTTTGTGTGTCCATAGGATATTTTGACAGGTCCATGTTGCAGGCAACAGTAGTAGTGATTCTGTAGGAAGAGAAAGAACTCTAAAGGTTGCAATAAAAGCACGTAATGAATTAGCTGTTTCACATGGCAAACCAGATCACAGAGACTCTGCTCTGTCCCTTAGGTTATTCTGACCTATGAAATGAATGAACTGATACAGTGAACCCTCCTTAAGAACATGCAGACACCCTGATGAAAATGTGACCCAAGAAGGAATTTTGCTTTGTTCTGGCCAGAGATTTAGTGTAGATTCACTTTTTTTTTCCAGTGCTACAGCTTAGACATCTTAAGAAGTCACCACTTGTGACCTGAGGCACAGCAACTAACTGCACCCATACTCTGGCTTGCTCTGATGTGGAGGTCAGTGAGTTGTACTTTGCAGCTGAGGTAACTGGAACTGAGTTCCTGTGAGCTGAGGAGAGACAGCACTGTAGGAATTACTAACACAACTGCAGTGCACATTCCTGCAGATAAATACACTTCTTGCTAAAAAGCAGGTGTCATGGCTACATAGCACTGGATGAGGGAATAGTTTCCCACTAGCAGTTAAACTTTTCCTGTTACAATGTCCTCCTTCCACTCTATCTGACTCAGATTGGGTGACACCTACACTTGTGAGCTTTCTGAGCAGGCACCAGGCTCAGGACACAGACTGGGGGAATCCTGATCCTTGACTGGCATTTCCAGGAGGCCAGAAGAGGGGGAAATGGACTGGAGGAGTATGGTCACAGTTGGCTTGTTGCCCCCAAACTCATTACCCATGACAGCTGCTATCTGTGTAATTCTGGAAATCTATCTGAAGCATCAGCAGCAAAGCCAAAGGCTGACTTACCTTAGGGCATACAAGATAGTGCCATTAGAGAACAGCCTTATGAGGCGGTTGCCCACAGTGACCTCATGCAGGAAGGACCTCTTGGACTCCACAATGTATGTGTCTGGCACCCAGAGCAGCTCCACCAGACGAGCATCTAGTGTGAAGCTCTTGTTGCCGTGAAAGACCAGCCGAGGGTCTGTCCAGCGCTGCCGCAGGTATATGGTAGCTGTGTAATCCTAGGATAAAGAGGAGAACCTGTGAGGATGCATGGTAAAATTTGCACAGCACACTGTGGGCATGCCATGTGTGACAAGAGACAGAACACACATTTGGTTAACCTATCACAGCCAAGTTCAAAGAAGCTCCAGGCCTCAGCAGGTTGGAGAGATGGGCAGAGAAGAACAAACTGAAGTTCAACAAGGGCAAGTGCAGGTCCTGAACCTGGGGAGGAATAGCCCTGAGCTGGTTGGGCACTGACCTGCTGGACAACAAGCTGTCCATGAGTCAACAGTGTGCCCTGGGGGCTAAGAAGGCCAGCAGAATCCTGGGATGAATTAGGGAGAGCACTGCCAGCAGGTTGAAGGAGGTGATCCTGTCTCTCCACTCTGCCTGCATGAGGTACATCTGGAGTATTGTGCCCAGTTCTGGGCTCCTCAGTACATGAGGGACAAGGAGCAAAGGGCAACAAAGATGCTGAAGGGACTGGAGCAATAAGTTACAAGGAAAGGCTGAGGGAGTTGGGCCTGTTCAGCCTTGAGAAGAGACAACTCAGAGGGACTTCATTAACGTATTCAAGTGTCTAAAGGAGGTGCCAAGGAGATGGATCAGACTCTGCTTAGTGGTGCAAACCAATAAAACAAGAGGTAACAGCAGAAACTTGTACACAGGAAATTCCACCTGAACATGAGGAAAAAATTCTATACTGTGCAGTGACCAAGCACTGGAACAGATTGCCCAGAGAGGTCATGGATTCTCCCTCACTGGAGATATTCCAGAACTATCTGGACACAATCCTGTGCCATGTGCTCTGGGATGGCCCTGCTTGAGCAGGGGGGTGGGACCAAATGACACACTGTGGTCCCTTCCAACCTAACTGATTCAGTTTTGAATGGAAAGACACTGGGATTAACTTGAGTTTAGCCTACCAAAATCAACCTGCAGTGACTGGAGCATTTCCACAGTGCTCCAAGAAAAAAGAATAAGCAGCACCCACTCAGCTCTGAAGCTGCTGCTTTGCTGAGCCTTCTGGACACACACAGGCACTGTTGGACTATTTCACTTCCTTACAGTCAAAGTAAATGCAGCCAGTAATGCCTTTTATTTTCAGAACATCTCTGTCACAGACAGACTGACACTGGCACTTGGGGTAGCAGCTTGAAGTCGCTGTGTTTCACCACAGAACTGCTGCCTGGTAGTGGAGGATGAAGCAGTTCTGCCTCATTCCATCTCTAATTTTAAAAGTGCTTTATGGAATGAAGGAGTATCAGCATTAGCTTTGGCAACTTTAAAAATTTTACTCTCAGCCTGTGATGGAGAGAACCCATGTCAAATAATGCACTGTTATGGCTTTCAATACAGTGAATTATAGTAGTGACAAAAGTGAAGAATCCTGGTTGATTTTCCAGCTTTTATTGAGGCACAGAGGGAGCCTCTGCAATCTTTTCCATATGGTCAGAGCAATTAAGATGGAACATAAGAAAAGCTATAGAACACGAACTGTTTTACAAGGCACTTCAATTAAAACAGAGGTATGTGAACAATTGATTTAGTTAGTTCTGCTCTTCCCCAAAATGAATTGATTTGGCAAAATTACAATATTTTGTTTAGTGAACTTGTTCAATCTGCTGGGAAGAGCTAGAAAAAAAATGGTGGTGGTGGTCTTGAAAATGGTGAAATTAAGAGTTCAAATTGTTCCTGACTGAACATCTGACTGACTGGACTGGAACTATTTGCTGAATTTACCCATAATTTTGGTCAACTTGAAAGAGGATCTTTCAGTGATCAGTGTTTGAAATCCAGCTGTGGAAGGAACCAGACTCCTCAGTGCTGGGAAGATGTTCTCTGTATATTTAAAAATTGCTTTTTTCTTTTCTTGGGATGAGCCTTTCTTTCCCTTGAGCCTCAGACTGTGTCACAGATCAAATCCTCACTTCTCCTTGAGAAGAAACCTTGTCTGGGAGTTCAGTCAGTGCCAGCATTTCCCACAGAGCTCACCCTTCCCCACACAGAGGGGTCTTATATGGAAGACAGGTGAGGGAGAAGAAATGTCACACAGGACTGATTTCTCCATCTCCATGGGGCCTGATTTCCAGAAGGTGCTGAATGTTTTGGTCCAGTAGGACCTTTGGAGACATTTCTATTTACTTACAAACCCACATTACCTACACAGTCTGCAGTCATAATTGTGCCCCATCACACCTCTGAGAGTGGTCAATAGCCACAGAGCAGCAAAGCAGTTTCAATATGAGCATTTCTGTGCTGACCACACGGGAAACCATGTCCAGTCTCTCAGGCAAATCCCACTCACCAAATATCGATCTCGTAAAATAAAAATTCTTTCACTTACCATGTCACTCTCAGATATACTAGAAATACTTGCAATGTCCAGACTCATTGCAATTTGAACAGGTTCCCCTGTGAAGGGAAAGAAATGCTTTGTCAGACAGAAGGGAAATGTGAGGGGCACAGTAAAGCCACTCAGAATGCTGTGCAGTGCAGGCACTGCCTCAGTCTCACACGCTGTCTCTAAAAATCACAGAGCCCAAAGGGTCAGACACAGTTTCTGAGCATTAGGCTCACAAATGATGTGATATAGTTGTCACTGTTAGGGACCTGCTGTTCTGTATTTGGTGATGGTAACAGAGGGCAAATACCCACCAGCACTGGCTGTGAAGCTCAGCAGTTTAGATGAGCATCATTTCAGTGGCATTTGCCAGCACTTTGTCCCTTGCTTCCCACAGCACCCACAGAGCAGCCAGGCCAGGAACACAGAGCACTGCTCACAGCCTTCAGAGGATCCACACGCAGGGAGCGAGGGGCACGGGGAGGAACCGCGGAGGGGCAGAGAAATTCACTGATTCCTGACAACGTGCACGGGCTAAAAACTCCATGTGCAACAGCCTTTAGCTCTTCGATGTTACGACCTGACTACTGTGCTGGCAAACAGTCCCTCGAGTCCTGGGTCTGGGGAGAGCCACATGTGCAGGCCCCGACCGATTCCTGAGATCCACCGCGAGAGAGCAGCACCGGCCTGGGAAC